>NC_069137.1:7266801-7366801 GCF_026914265.1 Mya arenaria | reverse complement strand
CAATACGGTGCTTCTAAAATAACTTGTATCAATGTTTAAATTATAAATCAACAAATAATGTCATAGGTACGTGTTAAGTTACAATAAAGTATTTTTTCTGACAGTACTTTGGGTTTAAACTATTTTTCAAATGTTATGTTGTGTGAGAATAAATAAACAAATGTTGATTAAGAATTTAAAATAATCAAGGGAGACAATTATTGGTGGCTTATCAATATACAATTTTCCGCCCTTCATTTGTTGGCACTTTTTTCATTCGCTCCTTAGTTTTATTTCGGATGTTTATTTCACCCTCTGTACACCCTGAGTTTTGAAACAATCAATGTTTTACGTTATGTCTAAACGTTAGTTTGATTTCTTTCTTGCTTTGTTTTGATACTTTCATGATCGTATTTACTGTCAGGTTATATTAAGTGTTGTTATATGCTACTTTGGTAGATTTATTACTGCTTTTTCATAAAAAGCTTATCATATGTTTGTTTTACTTTAAATTGACTCTTGTAGCCAATTTACTCAGCCAAATTTAATAGTATATTTCTGTTGTTTTCTTGTATTGTTTCTGACAGAAATTATAATTCTTTCTTAAATAATTCAATAATTTACAAGCTTTTTAACTTAATGCAATAACATACTTAATTTGGTTATGCCTAAGACGTTTTAGAAAATTAAAAGCAGGACGATTTAACATATATTAGCCTACGACATATGGCCGGACGGATTAATATACAGGGATATTACTATAGAAGATCCGCTTTCCCAAGTCCCAATGAAGCCGTGTGTCTTTGAAATATGTGTAAACCACGGATGGACGGAAGAAACAAACAGATAGGAAAATTACTATTTGGTATCCGCTTTCTCAAGTCCTCATGACGTCACATATCACGGATAGATGGACGGAACAAATATACAGGGTAAGTACTATAGGAGAGCCTGTTTCATAAGTCCTAATGACGCCGCGTATTCTTGTACATGTGCAAACGACGGATGAACGGACGGAACAAATATACAAATGCGTTTTATCGAAAACTTGCGTCAGTGTGATACTATGTACGAGTATTATTACCAAAGACTTAGAGCATTAAATCACAAACTCGCATCAGTGAAATACTATGTACGAATATTATTACCAAAGACTTAGAGCATTATATCACAAACTTGCATCAGTGCGATACTATGTACGAGTATTATTACCAAAGACTGAGAACATTATATCACAAACTTGCATCAGTGCGATACTATGTACGAGTATAATTACCAAAGACTTAGAACATTATATCACAAACTTGCATCAGTGCGATACTAGGGACGAGTATTATTACCAAAGACTTAGAGCATTATATCACAAACTTGCATCAATGTGATACTATGTACGAGTATTATTACCAAAGACTTAGAGCATTATATCACAAACTTGCATCAGTGCGATACTATGTACGAGTATTATTACAAAAGACTTAGAGCATTATATCACAAACTTGCATCTATGTGACACTGGGGACGAGTAGTAATACAAAACATCACACCCTTGGATCAATTTGATACTATGGGCGAGTATTGTAACAAAAAAAACGTATAGCGATAAATTTAAAATACGTTTAAAACTTGCATCAGTGTGAAACTAGGGACAAGTAGTACTTCATTGGTTTCTATGCGACCCTCTGGAACCCTGCAGATACTAGGCAACCCTTGATATGTTTCCATCCTGACCGGATACACATGACAAGTAGTATTAAATGTTTTTAAAGACAGTTACTTGTAATAATACATTTTTATTTTGTTTATGTTTAAGAAAGGTATTTGGTTGATTAGAAAATTGGGACAAAAACATTAATTTGACAAATATAAATATATCATGATAATATTTAGATCGCCTTTAAGTTTAAAAGGTATACAAAATATGAAATAAATAAAGCAGGGCATGATTATTATCTTAAGGATATACTTTGTTGGTAAACAGACAAACAATTAAAACTCTATATTTTACTTGATAAAAGAAGTATATCCTTATATTAAAAACAGGACCGTCTGACAGTTTTCTGTATTGAATATCTTACAAATAATAAGCAATTGGTGGATATTGTAGCGAATTTAAACATTTCATTGAGTCATATAATGATTAAGCAACGTAACCTCGCTATCTCAAAAGGACATTCCTTGAAAGCCAATACAAAGAAGTTAAGTGCATATTGTTTAGTGCATATGTTTTGCTTCCGTGAAGTCTTACATGAACTTCAATTGCCGGGTACAGTCCGGCGTGGGCTTAACGTTAAGAAGACTAACAATATATGCGAACATTCTTAGTGTTCAGTGCAAAATGACTATTGAATGCCTCTATACTAGACATATGCAAGCCTCTCAGTAACTCAACTGATAAACAAGTATCGACTAGAGGGACATGGGGTCCAACTAGAAGAGTCCGAAATATTCAGATCTTTAGAATGAGGCGCGAGCCCAATGTACAGCTCTTCTAGTTTATTTAGTTTGAACTTTTGTTTGATTTTACAACGATGGTGAAACTTGCTATTGCAACTTATATTAAATGCTCTCGTTGGCACGATGTTGTGCGAGAGTGTGGTCTTACGATATTGGGGAAACCGGAGTACCCGGAGAAAACCCACATGTCCGGCTTGGTGACCACTATCCAAACACACATGCGCCCTGGCCGGGAATCAAACCCGGGTCGCCTTAGTGAGAAGCGAATGCGCTTCGCTAACCGGACAACGCGGTACGCGATACGCTGAACCTTAGAATGGCATTGTGTTTTACCTAGACTTGCCTTACATAGTATCTAAATGTATTTCAAATTAAAAATAATTTGTTTCTAAAGGAGTGTGGTAAAACCCACATTTATACATTTTGTATAGAAAGAGATCGCTCTTTCCACTTAAAAGACATAAGAGCAGGGAGTACCCCACGTTGTTGTTCAGTGTACGTTTGCTCGAAGAATGGAACGCTGTGTGGAGAATATGTATATTGGCAAGCGAGGGTTTTCATAAAATGGGTTTGTATAAGCGAGCGGGGAGTATGTCACGTTGTGGTTGTGTGTATAGGCGAGCGAATTTGAACAAACTTTTATATTTCTTGGTCATATTTTTACATCAAATTATTGCATTTTAAATGATGTAAGGAATTTGCTGGTCAAAATTAGATTTCATTACAAAAGGGAATTCTAAAATCGAATTTTAGTTTACTTTTTTTTTAAAATTACTTTGTATATCAGTTGCAAGTTTTCGTATGTAGATGGCATTAACGAGCAGCTTTTCTAAAGCTAACAAAATAAATAAATACGAACTAAATTATATATCAAACCATTACATGCAGATTGTTAACTATTTATAATGATGTTGAGCATATTTCAATTATCAAACATGTCAATGGAGGTTGCAAAGAGTTTAAATAAGATAACTTCAAGTGCTTGTCATTTTTCGGCTGAATGTTAATTTGCATTGGGTTTCGCAATGATACTTGTTCATTCGCAAATAAACGTCAAAGGGGTAAGATTATCATCATAAATAGTTGTTTCCGTTGCCCTAAGCTTAATGCAAAAACAATTGAAAATGGTTTTGTTAAAATGTTACCGGGTGTTGTATTGTCTAATTATTCATCTTCAACTTCAATAAGTTTGTTACTTGAATGCGAGAGCAGCACTTTAGCAGCTTGTTAAGAACGACGTGTTTTTTCGAAGGAACAATCATGAAATTAAAATGCAATCATTGAAATGTTTTGAAAAATAAGTCTATACATTTATGTTTTATTCAATAAAATAATCGTATTGCCATTAATTGAAGAACTAAGTGTTTGAAGGTTGTTTTTTCTAAGTTCTAAGGAAAATTATACAACATTTATTTTCAGATAGTACAAAGATCTTTTCACTATAAGTCACGGAAATTTATAATTGTTACCAGAAGTGTTTATTTTGATTTTTAAACTTGATGCACATGTTTTGCTTCGATAATTTTATATATAATCGAATACTCATGGCATAGCAATACCATTGATCCGTTGGTCTACGATCAACCGGTCTAGGTATTATTGATTAGCATTATAATTGTAAACATTGTACATGATTGAGAAGAGTACAAGGTACGCAAATAGATAAAATGCATATGTCGGCTTTTTACCACATGTTTGAACTTATCAAGGCATAGTATCGATTTAAACTGAATTGAACTTAAATGATTTCCCGATTGTTATCTAAGGACATAATATATTTATTTTTAAAATCTCACATGTTCAAAAGACCAGTTTCTCAATTTAAATGCACAGTACGCACTGTCAGTTATTCACTCATTAGCTACTCAGAGTCTCATCACGAGGTAGCCTAAGGTAGTTTTGTTATGATATCGCCTTATATCTCTGTGTGAGTCAATCACTCATAAGCTATCAAAGCTCACATCACGAACAAGCCTTAGGTAATTTTGTAATGATATTGCCTTACATTTCACTGTCAATCATTCACTCATCAGCTATCCAGGGTCTCACCACGATCTAGCCTAAGGTAGTTGCGTTATGATATGCCATATATCTCACTATGAATCATTCATTCGTTTGCTATCCAGAGTCACATTACGAACTAGCCTAAGGTAGTTTTGTTATGATATTGCCTTATATCTCAGAGTCAATCATTCACTCATAAGCTATCAAGGGTGCCATGACGAACTAGCCTAAGGTAGCTTTGTTATAATATAGCTTTATATATCAGTGTTAGTAATACACTCATTAGCTATCATGCGTCACATCACAACGTAGGCTAAGGTAGCTATAAGGTGGCCTTGTATCTCACTTTCAGTCATGAGTGTAAACTTAATTATTGTGCAACGATTGTGAAACAAATTATTACAACATAATACTAATCGCTCTCGTTGGCACGATTTTAACGCGAGAGTGTTGTCTTGTGTTATCGAGAAAACCGGAATACAAGGAGGAAACCCACTTGTCCGGCTTGGTGACCACATACATAACCCACATGCGCCCAGGTCGGGAATTGAAACCGTGTCGCCTAGGTGAGGAGCGAGTGCGCTAACCGCTGCGTTTACCGGACAACCTTTTAGCCATCACAACAAAACTACCCTACTGCATTCATTCACACATTAGAAATTCAGTGCGTCACCACAACCGGCCTACGGTAATTTTGTAATGACATGGCCTTTCATCTCTCTCCTTAGCTATCAATTGCCACAGCAAACAAATAGCCACTATGTTTGTTTCGAAAAGTACCAACCAATACGTCTTTATGTTAAATATTTATTAGCACTGTATCTCTATATTTACATTCACATAATTCCTAAACGATGGTTGTTGTTTATCAATTGCACTTAATTTCTGTATAAAGTGCAATGGCATTTCCCATCGATATCGCGTGCGTTTATTCGATTCTTCTGTCCTGTCATTGGGCGCAATAATACCAAGGGGCGGGGCATATTTACTACGGAAATATTTTTTTAATGAAATCGTAGTACAATTATTGGCAACATGCAAAACTGTAATCTACAGTAAAGCAGTTAAAACAAAATAAGCAACGATAATTTGATTGATTTTAATGTAGATATTTTCATGATGGATGGAACAGTTGAAGAAACGTTTGTGTTTAAAAATGCTGTTAAATGTTACGAAAATGCAGTTAGTTCAAAATAACCTCTGTAACGGGTGCTTGTATGACGTCATGAGTGATGTCATTGAAAAAGTTTTACATTAAGCTCGATTCGGGCCGCAACTTAACTCGGCAGCTGCATTTTGTTTCGACGCCTTTTTTTGAAGTGTTCATTCGTTTTGAAAGTGTTGTTTTTTTCGAAAATTGACTCGATTACTGGGATTATTTACACACAATACCTATTGGGTAATCAATTAATTACCTATTCAGTCCTACTTTCTTTAACCATTATTTGTTTTGATAACTAATTTAAGCCTGAAAATTTTGTAAACATGTTCTTGATAAAATGTACAGCATCTTCAGCATCAGAAATACTATTTGAAATTTCTTTGTTCATTACATACGACGTAATGGAATCATGTCCATATAAGTCGCATGTTCTGAATAAAATCGACAGAAATAACTAATGTTCGGAGGAGTAAGTCGTTTTAGACATAATTTAGTGTTTTTTATAGTAAAAACAACTGCAGAAAAGACTATTTGGTAAACACATTAGCTTGTCAGGAAAAGACAACTCAGCAGAATATATGTAAGTTATATGTGGTTTATTTCATGTTTTGGTATTTGTATGCAGCTACATTATATATTCTAAGATATGTTTCTGTGCAAAAGTTTGCATCGTTGACCAACTTTCGGTCAGAAACCACGTCGCTCAGCCTTCACTGTTATGATGCGGGCCTTGAAAGCGCATATGTAAAACAAAAACCGGGCATTAACGGCACGTGAATTTACTAAATAATGCACGTTTTCTACCGATAACGCCCGGGTTTTTGCGTTTAATACACCACGATACCGGACCAAAAACACACATTTTATGCAATAATACGTATTTATAATATTTTTGACATTGAAAAGATAGAAAATACACATATAAATAATGAAATATTTTATCTGTGTATTCATTGTGGTATAAAATTAGGTCACGATAGCTGTTCTAATTTACCCACCGTTGAGAACAACGAGAGAAAGAAAAGAGAAAATGCTCTTGAATAATCAATGTATTTTAGCAGAAAAATAGGTTTAACTGAATGTAAATATAAATATTAAATTCGACATGTTGCATTTTATTGGGGTATGGTATGCAATGGCGCAGTTCAAAACTTCGGACTCCACCCATTTGGAACAGCCCCATTGCATACCATACCCCAATAAAATGCAACATGTTGAATTTTAATCCTTAAATATTTCCCTTTTGCCTTGATGCTTTGCGTCGTAATACAATACTTCTAGCAGTACAAAAACAGTAAGACATAAAGGATGATAACTAGCGGCGATATAACAAATAAAAATAACATCACAGTAGGCTTATACTGACGGATTCGTTTCGTATTGAACTTATTATTTAACATAACTTGTAGCAGAATGTAAGATTACGTATTTTTTTCCGTTCCTTTCATATTTCTCGAGAAATCGATTTTTAAATTGTTTTCTTTCTGAATCCTCACACCCCATGTCAATAGTCTTTTATTGTTTTCCTTATACGATAACTAAACTTCAAAATCAAAGACAAAGGAGAAATATCATATTTCATCCTTTACAAATGCTACGGTATGCGCCATTTTAAATCTTCTGTAGGACAGAAATCAATGGAAAAGTTTGTATATTGTTTTTCCCTATTTCAGATCAATCTTTGTGGGGTCTTTATTTGTATTTTAAAAATATTCGATCATATAACTTGAATGATTCTGGAATAAATTTATTTTTGCAGCTTATTAATTCTTTCTTAAAATCCTGACGTTTATTAAAATGACTTTGAGGCAGTCGATCAATCAGACAACGACAAATCCAATACGTTTAATACTATAATCAAATGCAATAAGACATCCACCATAACTTATATTTCGTTAAAAACATTTGTACCCTTAAATCTCCCGTTGCTACAAACATCCCTCAGATAGTCATCAATTAAGTTTAACACTTATCACAAACTTGCGTTCGTTGTGATTATAGGGACTTTCGCATAATGGCAGGACACGGGTTAAAGTCAATAACACCATTTGAATTATTACAGTGTCTTTATCACATATCTGGTACATATGCTTGTACGTGCCTGCAGTAACAGGGTTATTACTACAGGAGTGCCGATTTCACAATTCCGAATGACGCCCCTGTCTTAAATATAATTACAAACGATGGATGACGGACACAACAAATATACAGGCTTATCACTATAGGTGAGTCTCTTTTACAAGTCCTTATTAAGCCCCATGTCTGTACAAAATGTGCAAACGACGAATGGACGGACGGGACAAAGAGATATGTTAATTACTATAGGAGAGTCTCTTTCACAAGTCCTAATGTTCCGCATGTATATGTACATGTGCAAACGAAACATAGACGGACGAAACAAATAAAAAGTGTAATTACTATAGAAAAGTCGCTGTCTACATTCCTTTGGACGCCGAATGTATATGTGCCAACGTCGGATGACAGGACATAACCAATAGACAGGCTAAATACTTTAGGAGAGCTTCTTTTACAAGTCAAAATAACATCGCATGTATTTGTACATGTGCAAACAACGGATGTACGGACGGAACAAATAAAGAGGGTAATTACTATGAGAGAATCTATTTCACGGGTCCTGATGACGCAGTATATTTTAAGCACATGTGCCAACGATGGAATGACGGACGGAACAAATACACCGGGTAATTACTATTTACAACAGACAGGGTGAATACAATAGGAGATATGCTTTCTGTTGAGCCCTAATAACCCCGCATTTCTGTCGAACTCGTCATACATATAGGTTGTGCATCTGAATATCTATGAATTTTACATAATTAATATACATATCTACACGTGATGTGTGTGATCTGTAAACCAAATGTAAAAGGTGAACACAGCAGAGCAGTAATTCCACTGAACAAGAAATCAGACATTGAGTCTGTCAATATACCTTAGTATTCTTAGAAAAATGACACAAAAACACTTATCGATAATCAAAACATTCCCTGAAAGGATAGATTAATATTTCATCAAGTTTATGTTTGTACAAACATAAAATGGAAACAGCCACTGTTCAACTAAACGCAAGGAATATATAATTCAATATTACGAAACACATAAACACAAAGTTTTTTATGACACCAAATCAATGATCCATTAATTTTATCATTAAAGACAACATTGAGAAAATTTAGTGCGAAATTATTGGTAATTTGCGCCGATAGGAATAAGAATGTATTTAAAGTTCATATAAAATTACAAAATATTTTTTGATATAAAGTAGTATGTATGCGAAAAGTTACAGAAAGAAACAAGCCCAGAAGCAAAAAAGTTAAGACATAAACCCGATTAAATGGCACTGGGTAAACGCCAAAGACATATATCATAAAATCAAAAACAAGAAACATGGAAGAACAGCACAAAACTCGACAAGCAGCACAGTGCATACTTACTATGCAATTGTCAGTAATCGCAACCTACAGAATATAAATTAAGACTTGAGTCCCTAAATTTAGAAACATCAATCGATAGTATTAACACAGTCTGTATAAATTGACGTTTGACAATAAAGTAGAATTATAATCATACAACATTTTGTTTGAGCAAATGCCATAGTGAAATGATTATGTTAAGGCTGATCTAGAACGAAATTTAGCATTAATTAGTCTTACATGTTATTTCCGTATCTTTTGAATTTATATTAGTATATTATTTAGTTTATTAATATATTAGTTTTTGTTTTTCTTATCATCCGTGACTAACACGGTCAAACCCCACCTATCCCGTATATCCCGTATATGGTCCGTACATTCATTCGTACATGTTGCCTGTACGTGAAGGTTCGTACATCAATGACGTAAACGTTGATTGCACGGGGTCTGTTTCTCCATCCCGTAAACGTTGCGTGTACGGGATCTGTTTCTCCACCCCGTAAACGTTGCGTGTACGGGGTCTGTTTCTTCTTCCCGTAAACGTTGCATGCACGGGGTCTGTTTTTCCATCCCGTAAACGTTGCGTGTACGGGGTCTGTTTCTCCATCACGTAAACGTTGCGTGTACGGGGTCTGTTTCTCCATCCCGTAAACGTTGCGTGCACGGGGTCTGTTTCTCCATCCCGTACACGTTGCGTGTACGGGATCTGTTTCTCCATCCCGTAAACGTTGCGTGTACGGGGTATGTTTCTCCATCCCGTTCACGTTGCGTGTACGTGAAGGTTCGTACATCAATGACGTAAACGTTGCGTGTACGGGGTCTGTTTCTCCATCCCGTACATGTTGCGTGTACGTGAAGGTTCGTACATCAATGACGTAAACGATGCGTGTACTGAGTTTGTTTCTCCATCCCGTACATGTTGCGTGTACGTGAAGGTTCGTACATCAATGACGTAAACGTTGCGTGTACGGGGTCTGTTTCTCCATCCCGTACATGTTGCGTGTACGTTAATGTTCGTACATCAATGACGTAAACGATGCGTGTACGGGGTCTGTTTCTCCATCCCGTACATGTTGCCTGTACGTGAAGGTTCGTACATCAATGACGTAAACGATGCGTTTACGGGGTCTGTTTCTCCATCCCGTACATGTTGCGTGTACGTGAAGGTTCGTACATCAATGATGTAAACGTTGCGTGTACGGGGTCTGTTTCTCTATCCCGTACATGTTGCGTGTACGTGAAGGTTCGTACATCAATGATGTAAACGTTGCGTGTACGGGGTATGTTTCTCCTTCACGTGCACACAGAAAATCAACTGCTTGCTCTTAAACCTGCCTACGCAACTTCTACTTTACAGCAAAGTATAATGACTGTGTTGACCTATTATGTTGAAGTATGTTCAAACTGTTATATAACAGTTGTTGCATAGCATTTCACACGTCTCAGTGGCACAAAAATAAATACCTTTCATGGCCATCTAATGATTGCATAATAAACATACCATGTATTTTCGTACTAGTGCCAAAACTGCTTTTTATCCGTTAATTAATGTATCTTAAACATGTATCAATAGTAACCACTCATATTCATCCATCCACCAAAAATACCAACAATTGTGAAGTATAAGAATAAATACAAAATAAAGTTTGTCATAAACTTGGCTTGATACTACTTGATTTGTCAAGTCGGAAGTTGTGTCTTTGTATCATAAAGATTAGTATTGTCACATAATTGTCAACACTTAAGAAGCCTCATGATCTCTCGTAGCTCATGTCGCCTGGATTTCTTGTATACATCAGTATTATCATTGCAATTGTTTGGAGTTCCCGTTTCCGTTATATAACGACGTAAGTACAGTATAAGTACACTGAATCATGTCCTTGTTCAAGATTATGATTTATTATATCTCAGTGTATGTATTGCCTTTGTCTTTACTAAAAAGCAATTAATGGCTTTTCATACCATTTGATCGCTTGATTTATTAGTGTTTTGTAAATTGGTCCCAATACATACTGAAACCGAAACAGTTTTTATACACCACATATTTACGTATTTGATATTTGTTTCAGTATAATAAGCGAAATATTTTACCTTGTGTTCACCAATTGTGAAATAAGCTGTTGGTGTTGTCTCCATGTAAAATACAGTACGATCCCATATTGACATAAACAAACATCCTCTATATAAAACCAGTCAGGAAACCGAACTTATGTTTGATTTTAACACATGCCTATCCCTAGCAAAATTAAAGTTTTAACATACAATAAATATGCATATGCTTGATGCAGCCGAAAGAGTACCAAGTCAGATGGTTTAGGGTCGGGACTACTCTCCCCCGGTATATGTCCAGGGTTCTCGATTGCAACAAACTTGAAATAGTGAGCAACTTTAAAAGTTTTTTGTAGTTATGGTCTTAGTTTATTTTTGTGAGTTTTAAGTTTACTCGCATGAGTTGGCCACGCTATGTGCATCTAACTACACGAGTTATCTAAAATGGCAGGTGCAGATTATGTCTAAGATGATGCATTCTGGTTCAAATCGTGTGACCCAATAGTCCAGTGTCACCATTTGTTTAAAAATGTTCCTCAAAGTTCTACATTTTATTTTACGAGTCATCGTATATCTATCTATGTAATAACTACGACTCTTTAGCTCGAGAGTTAAAAAACAGACTTTCTAGCTTGGAAGCAATAAAGAGACTCCAGGAGCTACGGGCAATATTCAAACTACGTCATATTCACGTGATCTCACCTAGTAACCTTTGAGTGCCAAGCAATAACGAGACTCCCGAAGCTACGGGCGATATTCAAACTACATCATATCCACGTGATCTCACCTAGCTTCCTTTGAGTACCAAGCAATAACGAGACTCCCGGAGCTACAGGCGATATTTAAACTACGTCATATCCACGTGATCTCACCTAGCTACCTTTGAGTACTAAGCAATAACGAGACTCCCGGAGCTACTGGCGATATTTAAACTACGTCATATCCACGTGATCTCACCTAGCTTCCTTTGAGTACCAAGCAATAACGAGACTCCAGGAGCTACGGGCGATATTTAAACTACGTCATATCCACGTGATCTCACCTAGCTACCTTTGAGTACTAAGCAATAACGAGACTCCCGGAGCTACTGGCGATATTCACACTACGTGATATCCACGTGATCTCACCTAGCTACCTTTGAGTACCAAGCAATAACGAGATCCAGGAACTACGGGCGATATTTAAACTACGTCATATCCACGTGATCTCGCCTAGCTACCTTTGAGTACTAAGCAATAACGAGACTCCCGGAGCTACGGACGATATTCAAACTACGTCATATCCACGTGATCTCACTTAGCTACCGTTGAGTACCAAGCAATAACGAGATCCAGGAACTACGGGCAATATTCAAACTACGTCATATCCACGTGATCTCACCTAGCTACCTTTGAGTACCAAGCAATAACGAGACTCCCGGAGCTACGGGCAATATTCAAACTACGTCATATTCACGTGATCTCGTCTAGCTACCTTTGAGTACCAAGCAATAACGAGATTCCTGGAGCTACGGGCAATATTCAAACTACGTCATATCCACGTGATCTCACCTAGCTACCTTTGAGTATCAAGCAATAACAAGACTCTCGAAGCTACGGGCGATATTCAAACTACGTCATATCCACGTGATCTCACCTAACTACCTTTGAGTACCAAGCAATAACGAGACTCCAGGAGCTACGGGCGATATTCAAACTACGTCATATCCACGTGATCTCACCTAGCTACTTTTGAGTACCATGCAATAACGAGACTCCAGGAGCTACGGGCGATATTCAAACTACGTCATATCCACGTGATCTCACCTAACTACCTTTGAGTACCAAGCAATAACGAGACTCCAGAAGCTACGGGCGATATTCAAACTACGTCATATCCACGTGATCTCACCTAGCTACCTTTGAGTACCATGCAATAACGAGACTCCAGGAGCTACGGGCGATATTCAAACTACGTCATATCCACGTGATCTCACCTAGCTACCTTTGAGTACCATGCAATAACGAGACTCCAGGAGCTACGGGCGATATTCAAACAACGTCATATCCTCGTGATCTCACCTAGCTACCTTTGAGAACCAAGCAATAACGAGACTCCCGGAGCTACGGGCGATATTCAAATTACGTCATATCCACGAAATCTCACCTACATTTGTCGCGAATATAGCCATTTATTCGTTGTATATATATTATAAACGCATTTCTTATACATTGGAGCGTATGGTTGCATCGTTCTTTTTGCATCGTTATTTTTGCATCGTTTTCATATTCCAATAAATTCCTATAAATTATAATGATGAAAGTGTTTGCTTCGCTACAACCTTCGTAAACTAGGTATTTCCTTAGGATTATGATCACGGGCATATGCAATACCGCATTGTGTTACAATTCGTATCTTTGTCATTGATTTTAGAATTGAAATAAATAGTCAACGCAAGAAGGGTAATCGTTTGAGGACATATAATGCATGCATGTGTATATATCTCATTAAAAATACTAGCAAAAGTCACATAAACTAATGCATTAATTTAAACTTAGAAATGAACATTTATCTACCGGATTGAAAACATTTTGACTTTTGACACAAAGTACCAGCATTATAAAAGACGAAACCCTGCACAATTATCTTTGTCATTGTAAGGACACGAAGGTACTTTTTATGTTTACATCTTTCTGTAACTTCATATTTTACAGACGTGCGTGCGTTTGCATTTGTGTCTGAACATAATTAAATTGTAATAGGTATTGCTTAGCTTTTTTTGTTCAAAACAACCAGATATGAATACCATACGTTTCCCTAACTTACATCAGTATTGATTTTGATCAAGGCAGCATCATATTTCTAAATAGCACTGTACACACTATAGCTAGTGGTGTATTAAATGCACATTAAGCTTTTCCTTGAATAATGTTTAAATCTTGTAAAGTCTGACTTAAACTCGGACTTACCTTTATTTCGATAATATATGGTTATGTATGTTTAATAAAAAAATCTCTACATGAATGGAAATGTGTGCGTGTGTTATTGGTTTCATTTGTTACGAGTATTGCTGGCAGCCCAGATACATGTGAGAAGACAAATCAAAGAGTATTTAATGAATTTTCATTTTCTAAACAAACACGTCTCTTTTATAAGAGGATAAGGTAACAAGAGTTTACTTTACCAGTTGAATGCTTCCGGAGGTTCTCATCCATCGTTACTGCTAACCTTTGGTATAAACGGTATCAACCTGCAAACACATTTTACAATAATGTCTTAATGTGGCAATTTATCCAAAAGGTGTTTATATCACTATAACTCTAATTCCTTGTTCATCGGTGCACTGTGATCTGTTACAATCCGTTCATCTCACTTTCGCTTTCACAAAATGCTTAATGTAAAACTATCCTATATGTGCAGGCTCAAAGATCAATGTCTTAAATATCCACAACGCGACAAAGTACTTCACATAACAACATACACACTTCACATACATATTAACTTCCGGCTGGTCGAACAATGATCAGTAAGCGGAAATAAGACAATAAGGCGCAGTGAAAAGTACTTCAGTTGACTGCGCGTTTATGAATCTTTCTCAATACAAATGGGATGGGGAAGGCCAATTATTAAAATGCTTCAAAATCACATTTCATATTTAGTAACAAGGAAAATTATTCTAAGTTAAACATACCTCCTTTGAAACATGTTTGATTATTGTTGTTGAAAACTAATCAAATTAAAAATGGAAAGGTTTGTTCAATGACTTGTTGGAATATTAATTTCATTTACAGACGGAAACATGCGAATGATACTGTTCTCATTTTAGAATATCCCAAATACAAATGAAGAAAATGCAAAGCTTAATAAAATATTGTTGTTTTCTCATCATTGAGAATGGGGAAATATAGTCACTTAAGGACATATCAGTTAAGCTACGTATAAACAGAAATTAGGTGATTGACAGAAATGACGTTAAGGTAACAAAATAATTTATATATAGTAAAATACATTGAAGGGATGGCAACAGAGAGTGTACACATATTAATGTTCAATACATAACACAACCAAATAGAGATACACATAACGAGTATCAGCAATCACCCCACCACAAGTCTTTTGACGATACCATCTCGTGTCATGAGTACTCTCTTAAAAGTATGAGTTGAGTTCATTTGTTCCGAGTAATTGACAAACCAGGATATAAATTGAAAAATGTCATTTATTCAAATTAAATGACGTATATCGTTACAAACGAACAATATACATGGCCGAAATAAAGTTGGAGGTAAATTAAACGCCTTAAGAAACCCCATAAAAGCTTGTGAAAATACTGTGTAATCAGGTTTAGCATAAATTATTTGTGAAATTATTACGTTATGAGATCAGCGAGATGAAACGGTTTAATAATACTTTCAAAATCGGAAACTCAGTATTTATAGTTTACTGCGTAATGAGTTATATCCCTTGAAAGTATCATAAATAAATTTAATTCTTAGGCAATAAATTAAATTTTAAAGTCGAAATGTTCCAGACCCGAGAATTCTAAATCATAAATGTTGAATGGCATATTGTCGATTTATTTTTATATCAGCAAGCTATTAAATACAATACTGACAATAGTAACTTTAAATCATTGAGAAAAAATCCAACACAAATATTAATTCGATAGTATAAAATAATGTGGCACCGAAAACGATAGTTTATCTTTGTTTTGAGTGTAATAAAGCAACTGCCTTAATGAGCAAATACTGACAAAATATTCGTTTTAAAAAAATGGAAAACCTTTCAAAATACCTCCACATGTATACGTGTTTAATTCCTCGAGGTATGTGTTTTTGGCCATAGCGTTTCTTGGTAAAATTGTGTCTGGGTTAGGGGATTATCCGAAGCTTACTTTAAAGTATGAAGACAGCTTAAAAGATGATGTTATAAAATACCTGTGAAAACGGCATTATATTTTACCGTATCGAAGAGTGTGTGTTTTGAAACTTTTGCACTATGTCAATCCCCTAAAATGTTTCGCGTGGACGTTTATGATGCTGGGGGCTGTTTCAATAAAGGATTTTAGTCGTAACTTCAATTATCTTAAACCTGTATAAAGATTAACAATATTTGTACATCAATTATTTTTATTTACTCAGTTTGGTGTTCATTTTCAATGCTGACTCGAGTTCAATTCACTCGAAATGTAATAAAATAATGAAACTATGACACTAAGATAATTTCAATTTACGATAAAAATCTTTATTGAAATGCACCCCTGAGTCATGTGTGATATACATTGTCGAAAGTGCTTTTTAAGTGTTGTATTGATTGGTTTATTCTTATTAATTAGCGTCGATATGTATCAGATGAGTATGTATATGTAAACTTGATAATGACCTTGCGCCTACCATGCTATTTATAAAATTGAGATGCTCGGCCCAGTACATATTTGCTTCCAGATGTTGAACTAATATTTGAACTCTGTAATGGAGAGTTGCACAATGAATGCACATGAATTATTCACAAATAAGAATGTAATTATGTGTATTGTAGGCTTCGAGCTGATGTCATGAGGTTGCAGCTTGTAGAACACAAGATGTTGTCAAGAATGTGTCATCGACATGCACATTTTCAACAAAAAAGTAAAATGCTACTGAGCTTGTTTCTGTAGTTTTTCACATAAGAATTGCATAGCTAATCTTTAAAGGTTGCATCTAAGATAATGCAGATTGTGTCACAACGTCAGGCCGGAAGTGCGCATAAAAAAACGAGACTTGTCTTGCTACGCGTAAGTCGTTTAATAAGAATGTAAGCGTTCGTCCTTTCAGTCATATGATTTAAAAGATGAACATGGCATTCCATATATTTACTTATGAAACTGAAACTGATTTATTTCATTAAACGCCTATTTCTATATAAATATTCAATGGCGTTGTACACACAATACAAAATATAAGAATCACAAATTATAGAACAAAATCAAACACTGAGACATATACCATATAAAACATGTCCAACGTAGGTAGCAAAACTATAAAACAATAAGAGAATTATTAAAATATTAACAATTCACGATACATACTACTTCTAAAAATTTAAATAACCTGCTTTAAAAAATGGATCGTTGTGACTAAAATAAATTTATACATCGATGCCACGAATAACAGAGGCTCGAATCAGCTGAATTATATTAATAAAAATAAAAATAAATTATACATGAGCTTGATTAAGATGATAAAAGTACACTCAACTTAAGACTTTAAACACTTTAAATTACAATATATTACAATAAAAAATAAATCAGGATTCAAAAAATTCATATAAATATCACAGAACACAAATAACAGAAACACGGATAAGTCCAATCAGTCTATCTTCTATTAAAACCACAGTATGAACAATGACTAGAAAAATGCATAAAAATCTCTAAAGAAGTGAGTTTTAAGATTCTTTTTGAACTGTTCTATGGAAGACGAGTTCTTGACGTGTACAGGCAGTTTATTCCAAAGAACTGGGCCTGCTGTAGCGAAACCCCGGTCAGAGAATGTTTTTCGCCTATTAAATGGGACATCGTAAATAAGTTCCGACGTAGCAGAGGATCTCAAACCGGCACGTCGATGCATTTTTACGGTCAATAGTTCCGTGAGATATGATGGGGCATTTCCGGTTGAACAATTAAACATTAAACACAGTATCTTAAATTGAATTCGTGCTTTAACTGGCAGCCAATTGAGCTCGAATAACGCGTCTTTAGCACTGTCATATTTTCCACGCTGAAGAACAAGTTTCGCACACATATTTTGTATACGCTGCAATTTATATAAATCACAATCGGCTATTCCGTAAAGTAATGCATTACAATAATCGAGATGGGAGATGACAAGCGACAAAACAAGAATTTTGGTAGCGTCTACGGTCAGATATTACGGATACTTTTAATCCTCAGATAGTTAAACATAGCACTTTTACACTTAATTCGAATATGTTCTTTAAAATTTAGAAACTGGTCAAGGTAAGCGCCCAAATATCGCACAACTTTCACGGACGGGATATTGTCACCTATAATGTTGATTTCAGTTGTGCAACATTTATTTAGTTGAGAACTATGTCCGAATAAAATAAACTCTGTCTTCGATGTGTTCATCTTAAGTTTATTCGCGTTCATCCACTCATTTATTGTGGTCGCACACTCTTCAAGCTCTTGTATGGCACTGTGCTCCTCAAGCTCCGAGGCAGGCCGGAAACGCTTGCCGGCAATATGGTCATCGGCAAACCCGTATACGGAAATTGACGGTGGAATGACGTCAAACAGTGTGCCAGCATAAGTGAGGTACAGCCAAGGGCCGAGGCAACTTCCCTGAGGAACACTGCATTCCAGTGACCTCGAGGATGACATGGCGGCGTTGACACTCACACGGCAACTTCTGGGACGCAGATACGAATCGACCCACGCCAAGGCCGAGTCAGCAATGCCATACTGTTTGTTGAGGACATCAAGCAGGATGCCGTGGTCTACAGTATCGAAGGCGGCGCTGAGGTCGAGTGCAATCAATGCCGTCACTTCCTGTTTCTCCATGCCGTCCAGCAAGTCGTTGACCAATCTGACTATTGCCGTTTCACACGAGTGATAGCGTCTATATGCAGACTGGTTCACCGGAAGGAGACTGTTGGCTTCGACGTGCTCATTTAGTCTTAGTAAGGCTGCCTTTTCAATCACTTTTGAGAGGAACGACAGGTTACTAACAGGTCTATAATTAGATAGGTGAAACTCGAGTCCCGCTTTCTTCAGTAGTGGTCGAACGATAGCCTGTTTCCAATTGGATGGAAATACACCTTCTGCTAGTGATAAATTGACAATTCGCGTAATACATGGTAAAAGTTCGTTTAGAAATGACTTCAATATATGAGTTGGTAAGATGTCAATGCTACAAGACTTGGTATTCAGTTCACTTATAATTCGCTTAACGTCCGTTTGCGAAAGCTCCTGGAAACTGCTGAAACACAAGGTGTCCTTAGGAATAGGCTCAAAACACTGGTAGTCATTGAGTGCATTTCTGATAGTGGCAATTTTGTCCATAAAAAAATCTGCGAATTGTTCAGCTAACGTTGTGTCGTTCACGGCAGAGGGCATTGGATTTTCAGATTTGGTGCCAGTAAGTTCGGACACTATACGATACAGGTGTTTGGTATTTCCTTTTGCGTTTTCAATTTTGTCAACCATGACTGTTTTCTTCTGTTTGCAGATTTCATAACTGTACAAACTTCTGATTTGTTTAAAATATTCAAATTGGTCCTGTTGTCTGTACTATTTACTTATCATAGAGTATTGTTAGGTAGCGATAATAACAGCCAAAGTATTGGAATGAAGGGTGATATAACGTCACTTTTTTACAATAAGTATGTAAGCGTTCGTCCTTTCAGTCATATGATTCAAAAGAAGAACATGGCATTCCATATATTTACTAATCATAGAGTAATGTAAAGTAGCGTTAATAACAGCCAACGTATTGGAATGAAGGGTAATATAACGTCACTTTTTTAGTTGTAGATGACGTAATTGTAAGATTAAGTTGCGAATTGTATTACATGCTTCGTACCATTTTATGATTGAATTCAGAAAAAAAAACATTTGCAAGAAATCATTTGCGCATAAAAAGAACCATACCATAACAAATCGCAACAAAAATACTCTCAATGCAACATAGTGCACTAAGTTCAAATGCCATAAAGAATAAGAGAGCGCACGATAGTGAGGCTTGCCTTTAATGCGTTTTTTGATTACTTTATATGCAATTACAATCAGTTAGTTATTTTACAGATTATTACAACAACATTTATTATATACGTGCCATTTGGTAGCATAGCATAACGTAACCTCACGTAGTTTAGGAGGATACAATATTATATACGCCAAATTGACGCATTAAAACATAGCATATAATAATATAAATCTTAAACATCCTTTCTCAACGACCCTTCAATTATTATAATTAATAACACACAATTATTAATACAGTATATTTATTGCCAAATCGAAGGCGGGACTGTTCTAACTTATGGTGTATATGCCCGTCTCTTACCTTGAGAATGTGGCTTAGATTCCTAAGGGGGGACTTTTCTACTATGCTCTCAAAATGGACACACACATGGTTCCTGCCAAAGTAAAAAACTCGAGCGCGCTTTTATAACCGGTTAGCTTTAATTACAAAATAAGTAGTTACAGAACTATTTCCATAGTTGTTTGGTGTTGAGTTTCAAATAATCATTGTAAGGGACAAAAAAGTAAAATCACACGATCAAAAAGTTAACGATCCAGGTGAAATTGACACAACGAACCCATGCTTTTTATATTTGAACGGTAACAGAATATAGAAAATACCCATCCCATCATACGAATCTTGATTTTGAATAGCATGTGATATATTGTATGTCGTTCCTAACGTTGTACGCTGTAAGAACATTTAAATACAAACTGGAGTCTGCGATGCAGACAATCCTACATTTGTGTAGCTTACAAAACAAAAATACAAGGGAAACCTCTCAATGGGACTTAGACATGAGACTTATACTGATGCACTTACAAGCACTTTAATATTCCAAAATATTTAATATCAACCTATCTATTAATGGGAAATATCCATGTGATTGTTTTTTTTTCTACAATATATAATGCAAATAGTGTATAGATAGTTGCTGACTTTTGGCATTCGTGAGGTTTACTATACAAATGCCATATCTTTTTTTTCAAAATCAACCGATTGTTACCATTTTTGCATAATACAATCATTCTGGATGAAACAACTCACAGACTCTCAAATTTTAAAGTCAATGAACGGAAAGTGCAGTTAATTCAACGAAAATTGCAACAAATGATTTCCATTTAAGCCATATTACATTCCATTTAATATTAGCATATTCCAAGAGCTCCCTTTCTATCGGCGTGTATACTTCACGTACATTGAGTGCTTGATACCAGGGCACTCATAAGTAATAATGAGATAGTGATATTTAATATAAGTGTATGCATTCTTTGCTAAATATGAAAAGTATTATTAAAAATTAAACAGTATCAGCATTTAGAAAGTAATTATGTATTTCATTGAGTTCAATAAAACTGTGTCAATTGACAGTGTTAAGCAATCTTTTTTGTAATAATTATTGTTCATATCAACTAATTTTCACGAAACATTCCACCGATGACTTGTGCTTATGATCATTTGCAGGTACGTAAAGTCCTTCACCAATGTTACTATTGCAATCTTAGTTGGCAGGTCATGACCCACCAATGACGAGTGTGTCAACAGAGCGAGTAATGCTAACGGGGAATACGCATTCTCAGGTTATCATGTGCAGCATGGAAACTTACATCATGCTTCGAGGAATGTAAAATTATATTAAGGGCTTTGATTGCATTAACTATGTCGCCTGTGAATAATCAGATACATATATAAATCCTGTTTGTCGGTGTCACCTTCGCCCGTGTAGTTTGTCACTCTCTGAAAAAGTTACGCCTAGTTCTTATTATTTAGATAAAAAAAAACTTTAAAAGCAAGAACACTAGTCGAATATTAAACATAAAAACGTTCATAAGGCTTATGAACTTAAGTAGATCAGGGCCCTGTTCCTTAATGGGAAAACCCTGCTACAAGACGATACTGTTGAGTGCATTTCTATCACTCTTGCATTTGTGAATGAATGGATGTTTATACGGCTTCGGAGACAGTTCGTATTATTTATAAGTCAGTGTTAAATACCAGCAATCTATAGCTAAAATATCAAAAAGAAAAGAATTCCTGAAGAGAAAAACGTGCAAATAATTGAAAACATCACTTGAAATTAAAACGAAATGTCTTAATCAGCCTTTGACATTACGGAATGAGTTTCTTGTTTTCTGTGTCTAACAATAGATCCATTTCGAAACGCAATTAAATCGCTCAACACCTATAATTACCTATTAATATAACATTTCAAGTTAAACAAGTGTAGAAGCCTGAGCTGATGTCCATTTTGGAAGGTCAGAGAAATATTTGCCTTAGCGTGAATCGAAACCAAAATACATTCGGTGGAAAGCAGACATACAAATCATTTGACCGCCAGACCTATCTCACTCTGGTGGGTGAGAAGATGTCAGAGATACAACTATATCATAAATCTTCATATACCAGTTCAGTCAAAGCACCTTTTAAATTAAGTAACGACTGATCGATAAATGAATTGCGCATTCGTCGTGTGATGAAAGAAAAAATAATCCCGTGTTTTCGAGCGTAAAACAATCTATAAAGAGAAACGTTTCAGGGCACTAGTTTTTATTAAAGCTGGGTATAGTTATAAATTTATACTATTACAGATTTAGTGACTTTAACAGGCTAGAAAAATATGTTAAAACGTGGATACATGCAGACTTGTACGTACTTAATGTGTACGTGTAGATTTAAAGTGTAGACTTAACTACCTACGTCCATTCATCATTCGCGCCCACTAGAACAGACTGTTTGGGTGGTTTTTATTTCCATGCAAATGAACGATTGATTTGACTAGTTATGCGAGTGTGGCAGCGGACGTTTTCCATAGGTTTTCAAAGGTTATGGTGGCTGCGGTGTATAGGGATAAGTGATGCTTGTTGCATACCGGTTTCTATGGTTTATGTAATGAACACAAAAGACGGCTAGTTGTTTATTTCAAGAGAGGCAAATCTTGCAATAAACATTTTATGAAAAGAGTGCAGATGTTACCTCCCTTGCTAAAGCAGTATAGTTGTGAAATGTGCGTCTGCTAGTATGAACGTTCTGATATAACATGAAGATGTATGGCCTCTTAGCAAAATTAATAAAATGAAGAAGGAAAGCTTGAGATATATTACCTACCAGTATGAGTGATTAAATATGGACATGAATTCAGGACAAGATTTCTATATCGTACTGAAGTTGATTTCATTAAACAAACATTATTGGGAGCTTTAGAAAATATATGTTATTTCAAACCATTTAATTTCACTGATATGTATGTCTTGAAACAAAAGAAGAGCAACCGTTTATTATAAAGAATTAGATATTTTTAGTTTCTTTTTAACAAACAGGTGAATATCTCGTAAAATAAAACTCCAAACAATGTCTGATAACTACTTGACCATTTTTTATGTATGCGGTAATGTGCTAACATTTATTTCTTTGTACGAATTATAATCGTGTTTATAAAAGATAGAAGGAATTACAATTCTCATTGTACTGAAATGACCTTTCTCATGAACTCATACACTTCTCATTCCAGGGTAAGTTCGATTGAAATCGTGAGGGAGTTTATGTTACTACTCGGTATTAAGCTTTAGCATATACTGTTCAAAATGATGACACTCCCTTGGATTGTTATAATAACGTCTTAGTGACGTTAAAAGATGATAAGTGAGGTTGACAATATTTGGTAAAGACGATGTAAAACAATACGGTGTCCCGTATAAGTATTGTAACACAATCAACATATTTTTTTTCAAATATGCTAATGTTTATTCTGCATTGTTCCTAATCTGTGACTAACTATTTCAAAGTAAACATATTTTTACGTTTTCCATCCAAAGTACTTATATGGAAATGGTCATGACCCATTACCTTTGAATGTCCTTTTAAATATGAACTTAAACGATGTAACCTTGCATAGTCTCTGTTTAGCTGATATGTCCTTCATTATGTAGTATATACATTTGTCTTTATGCAACAAATTAGGAGTACATTTTTGTATGAAAATAGTTAAAACATTTTTTAATAAAACAATGGAAACTATAAGGACACTACCAGAATCATCTAATTTAACCAAGATCGTGATCAGTATTTAAATGCGCGGGGATCAAGTCTAACACAATACGACAGACACACAATGTAAGAGGAATACAAACATAAGCGCCAAAATTTGGTCCATAAAATTAGAGCTTCGAAATGTGTTACCCTTCCCACATTTTGGTTACACGGGTTACAGGTAAATGCTCCTACACAATTTATACGTTGAACAATTGTTGTAAACTTTCAAACTCAAAAATCGAGTTTTCAGTCAGACATTTGATTAAAGTTATACGGTCACAATATTTACAATGATTTACATGAGTGTTTTTCAAAAGTTTGAAAAAGTGTTGTTGTTTTTTCTATATCAAATACCGGGTTAGGCGGTTGCATTGGTTACTAGTGGTTGAATCGGTTACAGCGAGTGTCAAGATTGGTTTTTTTTTCTATGTCAAATACCGGGTTATGCGGTTGCATTGGTTTCAGCGAGTGTCAAGATTATTTTTCAAAAGTTTGAAAATGTGTTTTTTCTATGTCAAATACCGGGTTACGTGGTTACATTGGAAATATAGGGGATATAACGATAGGTTATTAAAGGACAACATACGTTTTGGGCCGAAATCGGCCTCATCCAGATTTAAAAAAAATACACCACGGAATAATGAACATGTGTAGCTCATATTTCCGTAGTTTTAAAGAAATATTTCAAAAATCCTTGAAATGGCGACTTGTTGAGTAACGTACGTGCATTACACGATTTCACTGCTTACCGCGAGATATTGACGCTTCGTTGCGCTCTGCGTTGTACGTTATAAAACAAAAACTGATTCACATTTGTATCTTTATCATTTAAAGTTTTAGATGGCATAAGGATCTCCTTTTGGTTATATTTCAATTTATTGTAAAACCAAATATAAACACACTGAGTTAAAACACAACATTGTCATAATATAGTATTAATTAATACCATTTAAAAAAATACTTCCCTTTATTTTTTGTATCAGTTTTGCAAAACAATTAAGTTAGTACTTATGAATTACTATACCTAATTAATTTCATTTTATAGGACTCAATTTATTTAATAAAAAAGTATGTTTATCTATCAGTGTATATAATTTCTAAATTCCATTCAGTATATATAAACCTTTAATGTGCCATAAACGCCGGGACCCGGAGTTTCATCACCAATTTCATTCAACACCGATCGAATATAATGAAAGTACTAATAAACAAAGCATACAACCTTGAACTGAATTTTAAGACAAAGAAAAAAAATACGTCCTTGAATTGAAATAAGGACGAAAGTGACGTATATCAATCAAGAAATAGATAATAATGTATCTATGATCAGATATGTTTCATTTTCTTAATAGAAAATAACTGAACATATCTTTTATAAAGATAAATAAATCATTAATTCATTGTGAAAGCGTGAGGACCGCATGCATACATAAAACAGTAGACTAAAAAAATCATCACTGTATCTATGGCGAAGTCCTATGATATGAAAGATCAAACCTTCAATCAACTTAAGGCTCAGCGGTGTCAATGAGAGCGTCGGTCCAGTTCCTGACACCGCGTGACATGACATTGTGGTGCTGGTATGACAAGTGCCATACAACTGCTGTTATGTGGGCGCACATGCCAACAACCCTGGCCCCCGACTTACATTTACAGTACCACCCATTAATGGCGCCCTCGTTATACCCAACCCAGCATTTGTATCTGACAGCTGACATATGCCTGCTCTGTATTTTAATACAAAGAAGGCCAGGCGATTACTCGCGGACAAAGATATCGAAGTTGCCATGTTCATCAAGGTGCTCTTGTACGTAGTGAGGCGCAAGCTTAAGTTGGTAAACACCAACAGTCAAAGTCCTAAGGTCGGACTCGTCCAGCTTTGGAAAGTCCGGCACTACACCAGGTTCAGACAATAGTGCCCAACCGGGGAGGACTTAGTCAGATGGTCAAGTCCTTCTTCTTCGACCCTTGCTTGCAAGAGGTTCTCACACGGCGGCTCATTGATATCAGACTCGCGGCTGTCAATAGGTCATCTTCATCATTACCTAGAAAATAAATTAGTTTGATACTACATATATACAATGATATATAATGGTATTAACTTTAAATTACAAATAATAAAGCAATCATTAACACATTGCGTTCGTTATTAAAACACACTTGCTATCAGTGGGGATCTGTACTTGTTGCAGATCGCCGCAACAATGCGTGTGTAATCTCCAGCATACGGGATCTGAGAATTGGGTATCACGCGATCAAGATATTTCCAGTTTTTCAATCGTCCGTTTGCCGATTCTACTACCCATCTAATCTGGAGAAAGATTCACATGATTGCATGACAATGAATACAGTATTGAAGATTGATAAAACATACGAGCCTTAACATGTATAATGTTTCTGAATGTAAATACCTTAATATTATTTGGATGTATATTTGCTAGGTTAGGCTTATTATAAGATGTTTCTGGTCGCTTTACTATTTTGCCTCCGAACCTGATTTTTGTTTGGTTTAACCTTATCAATTACTTCCTTTTTTATTCTTTAAAAGTAAAAAAGGTGTTTTACCAATGTCTGCGGTGCTAACATTGTAAATGTTAAGTTTTATAATAAGTAAAAACAAATGAGAACGACCCTGAGATTCTATTTTATGCAGGGGACCCGAAGCATGCCTGAGCTTGTATTTAAGCTTTCAAAAGAGCAGTATATTTTTTCAAGCGAAACAATTTATAGCAACTATAATGTTCCTGATTTGTGTCAGATTAGACAACGTGTCCAGTATTAATAGCTGAAATGTATAATGTAATACGACACATGTGCAGTATATTTTGAAAAGTATAACCTTTGTCACTAATCGACTGTGATTAGCGCTGTTTGTCTGGAATTGTTTTTCTTTGGGTCCAAGGAACGAGGGCATTTCTGTCTTGACACCGAGGTCCTGAAATAACGGGAGGAGTTCTGTGATTTGAAAACATAACAATAAAGACGAAGCTGTAATGGAACAAGGATTTCATTTCGTGTTACCTTCAAAAGTTGTACCGCGTCCCTAAATCCCCTGTCTACAACAGCAATATCGTCTTCTTGTATTCTTCGACATTCTCATTAACGATGTGGTTGAGTATACTGGCGTTGTTGTTTTTACCCACGTACGGCCCCTGTACACTGACAATGTATCCAGTCGTGGTAACCACCATCATCGGTTTTATCAGATGGCGGTGTTTGTGGACGCTGAAAGAAAAAATAAATGTGTTTAACTAGTTTCATCTCAAGCTGGTATTTATCGTGAAACATTTATCTATATTTATTTGTCTTTTTTTAAGTATTGTTAGAATAAAGCAGTAAGCATTTCATACCAGAAAGACCTTCGCAGGAATGTGTAATTGCCACTCTTCTGCACATATAAGTAGGTGCCATCTAGCACAAGAATGGCCACGTCCAACCCATGTGCAAACAGTTCCTTGGCAAGCGTTCGTGTGTGTCTATGAATTACTTCATCTCGTGTAATATGGCCAAAGCCGACATACAGCGGAACGAAGTTTTTCAATAGAGCATTTCTGGCGGATGTTAACGTTCTTCGTACCTATCAGTTTATAATAGACATTTGCTAAAACGTGCATTTACAGTTTTATGTGCACGATAACACATCATAAACAAAATTGATATTTACTTATTGTTGATAATCGTTTGCATACTATTATAACGTGTATATTATTGATGTTTAATTGAATAATCGATATTTAATGTAACAATTTTTTAAAAGTTTACAATTAACGTAAAAAAATAACAATAAAAACAGGCAATAAAAAACTTGATGACAAAAACAGGAAATCTGAAACAAAGTATAACTAAAATATTGTTTTAGCCTTAATACCTGAAAACGGTTCATGCCGAAGAGTGTTCCAAGAATGACATTACTAAGGCCAGTCCGAAGTTTAACCAGTAAAACTGCGATACAACTTCTGAGTGACCGTACCCTAGAATGACGTAAATATTCAGCTGTTGCGAAGGATGTGAGGTCATCAAACTGATCCTTGGTGAGACCAGTCAAGTTAAAGTAATCTTCAGGGCTAATGTTACCTGGCGGGTCAAACTTAAGTTTTGTGCTGGTTTTAGGTTCTAAAAACCTCATGAGAAGACGGGTCACTTCTGATCCACTCATTGTTGTTGGTTGGGTAAGATTGGACTTAAAATGTTCTTCATTGCAGATGGACGGTAAAAAGAAGCCGTTCTTTATGTGTTCTGCACACGACCGTGCCTTGCTTTGTAAGAGCACACCACTTCGTAGGAACATGTCACTAATTGCCATGGCCGAAACTACAACCATTTTCTTAGCCGAGCCGTTACATACAACACAGCGACTATGGCTTTTCCCTGTAGATTTTACTCGTATGTTACACACAGGGCTTCTTATCGTGCATTGATTGACTTCGACGGCCTTTCTATGGTCCTTTGTCTTGCTATTTTGGTGATATACCAGCTTACATTTGTTACATATGACATCATCGTCGCAGGTCCTTTCAATTAAAAATGTTTTTCTTAAATATTTCCTTAGTGGTTTATTTTGTGAACCTGCCACTGGCCGTCTATCTTTTGGTTTTAAACGTTTTGTGCAAACTATGCACGTGTACTGTTTAGCCATACTGAAAACATACAAATCTTATCGTAAACTAACTACCACAATAAACGATATACCACGCATCCATTATTTGCTTAAACACAATGACCACAATGGAAATAATTGATTTATAATTCCTTTTGTTATATCATTTGTGTATAATGTACTTGACATGGACAAATTGCCTTTATTTGTTAATTTTATTTGTTTAATGTTTTACCAGTGTATAATATTTCCATGTTTCGTACAGATATATGGTTCTTTGTTGTTCTTTTTCACCAACATATGGTTCAACACCGGCTATGAACTATTAGTTGTGTTTAACCTTCCTTTTCAAACTACCAATAAAAGAGATGTTCTTATAGAAAAAAAAAATAACTTTAAATAATTAAATATAACTAGAAATGTTAGTAAATATGTTTATTGCACAAAAACGAATCAATTTCTCACATTCAATTTAAAAATAAATACTTTTGTATTAATTTTATTATCTCCCTTGTTTTTACACATGAAGGAATTGGAGCCCTTAGTCGTAATTTGGCGCCATTTGACAGACGACTTTTTCTCGAGCAGAATATTAAATACATAATTAAGCAAGTCTGGTAGTATAACATATTGATCAGCTTTATTCTTATTATTGTTCTTTTCATTTCTAGTTCACTTCGTTTCACTCAAAGTCAGATATGAAATGAAGATAAAAATACATTACCTTATAAACTGCGATTGGCTGTTGGGTTGATCCGGAGCTTGAAGCTATGGTTAAAAAAATCACTTACACCTTTCAATACTATTTCAAACGTTGGAAAATACTCGACCCGAACAATCAAGTGATAAAGTACTTTTTTTCTTGGAGCGTCTGCGTTGAAACGGATATTTGATTAAATCCTGGCGGTACTCTACAGTACCGATTTTTGGAAATATTGAATCGATTATTTTTAGTAAAATATTTATGAGTGATCCCAAGTTTTAGACGATGTATTAAACCAAAACACACGAACACATATGACAGACTAGACACTTTTTGGTCACATTTAAGGTCTAAATTTTCATTAGGCCAGAGTTTTTTTGATTTTTCGTTTTACGGGAGCGCCGTACCTAAATATTGCAAAACCCAAAAATGAAAAAAATTCAAATTCCTAACTTTATTTTTTTTTTTTCGCCGCCCGTTTTTTCGATCTCCGATAGAAAATAAAATTTAGTGATATTTAACCTACTGTAATGCTAATTTCACATCTGTAAGAGTGCAGCTTAAAGTGGTATATATGTATAAAATTCTATAAGCATTGTATTGTTTTATGCAATTAAAGAATGGGATGAAGGTCGCACATCCATTAATGGACAGCAAGTGTGACATGGTCATAAATTATTAAGGGATTAAGGGGCTCATGACACATTTTTATTAAGGTTATAGTGACTTGAAAATGACAGTTCAAATTAAGGTTGCAATACCCTGATGGCCATCATTTTAAACTATGAGCAGCTTGTTAAATGTTGTGTATGATTTCCGGATTTAAAAACTGAACAAAAATAATTTTAACTTATTTTCCCTACCCCCAGTGCTCAGAGTTATTAGATAATACTTTATTGATTTCATTATCACCAACTAAAATTGAACTGTACTGAAATAGCAATATGGTACTACAACAAAATGTTTTGACCGCTGACCTGTTTTAAAAGCAATAAAAGTTTAACAAATGTTCAAGTAGAGGTTTTTATACAAGCAAATTATAGAGATTGCTCCATAAATCCTTCTCTGCATTTATTTTCTTATGCAATTTTCTTCTCAAGTCTGGTATTTAAATATATACTCACATCATTACGTGAGGTATTGCAACTAATGGCTAGATGCCAGCTAGAGCACATTTTGAGTAATATATATTCTAGTTAAACAAATCCACTGTTTAAAAAAATCATATATTTAATCGATGGTATCATTTGCCTTCAGCAAACAAATGATTAGTAAATCAATGCATCACCTTTGTCTAAATTTTATACAATACTTTGTAGTAAAGAGTAACAAATAATACTAACAAATCTGTAATTGTATTTCAAAAACAATTTGTTAATTTGTTACGTTTCTTGCCAAAAAACAAAACAATGAAAAAGACAACACCTGGCTGACAAAAATAATAGGGGTTGAAAAGTCTTTGATATAGGGGTTGAAAAGTCTTCAATATTGCAATTAAAATATGTCAACTAGGGGTTGAAAATCTTTGATATAGGGGTTGAAAAGTCCAAACAGGTAGGGGTTGAAAAGTCTTTGAAATAGGGGTTGAAAAGTCTAAGGGTTGAAAAGTCTTCGTTTTGAGAAGGGGTTGAAAAGTCTTGGGGTTGAAAAGTCCTGCTTCCAGCTGAAATATGTTACATTGTTTTGTGATATCACATGCATATTATATGCCATGATGAAAATAAAACTTGAAACTTGCTTATGATCATCATCTAAGTGCTTGTAAGGAAAATGGCCGCCTTTTACGAAAGTGGATTTAGTTTGAAGACTGATACACTGTTCATAAAATCAGTGCGTTTGTCATTTTGAGATATTTCGGAACCGAATGTTTTTTTTTTATTTTTACCAAAGCATAAAAAATCTTAAATACTTCTGTGTGTAGACCGGTTAACACGGGGATACACTGATAATTGGAATTTGCTGTACAGTTTCTGACAGTGACAAGAGAAAAAGACGAGAATGTGACATTGGATTTGGCTTGTTTGTCTAAAGACAATAAAGTTTTACCAACATATCGCGTACCATTTTAATGGGCATTGGCTCCTCTTTTCATGTCACCCATTTTAAAATGGATTGTTTGTATGTTGATTAAGAAACTATAAAAAATGGACTCTACTGTGAAATCTGGTAAGTTTGAGTTACATACCTTGTTTCTTTTCTTGTACGTCCAAGACATTAAATTTCTTCATATGTCTTGTTTATCTCAATAAAATAACCCAAAATGATATTAATCAACATTTTAGACACAAACAATATGCCAGATGCCTTATGTTTTGCTATTGCGAGTTTCAGTGACTATTAAAAACACTACATAAGTATAGATGCATACATGCCATATCCCCCTGCGGGCGTAAAATCCCCCAGAATTTCTACCCATCCCCTGGTCTCCCGCCGGGGGATCCATATCCACTGGAATTTATTTATTTTATTTTTTTCAAAACTTGCTTAAGGATGACAGTGGAAAGCATCAATAATATTATGAGTGTGAAATTCCATGAAGGACCAATGATGACTAAGTCCAAAAATTATTGTAATTTGGATGTATTTCTGTATTTATTCTTATATTATAAATGCATATATTGCGCAAATTTTGTCGCGTAAAAAACCCCTGGTGTTATATCAAAATCCCCTGGAATTCAGACCAAAATCCCCTGGGAAGCCTCTCAGAAATATGGCATGTATGTAGATGCTCATATTAAAATCATGCATGTATAATAATTTATGTGTAATGTTTATTTAACCGTGCAGTGTTAAATACTGTGGAGTTACAGTTTCAAAATATATTTTCATTGGTGTGAATCAGTTGACTTGTGGCGTTTAGAGAGTAAAATGAATATGCAAATGTTAAAAAAGTTCCTCAAACATGCAATATGCACCAGATAATGTACCAGTCAATTGTAACCATGGCCCCGAGGTCCTTGAGTATATAGGGGATAATGAGAGAAATGGGCCGTGTTTTTACCTTCCATGTGGCCCCGCAGTGCCTAGTAAATGCGGTGGTTTTGTTTTTGCGCCGAAAATAGTGGGTAAAGGGCCTAACCTCGAGGTGCAGGTGAATTTGGCAGGGATTTGACCAGTACTTTGTCTCTGCAGGGTGGGGATTTTACCAAGGATTGGCTGGAAGTCAAAGTCCTGCTATTCTCCGGACCTGGGAGGAGGGGGTGTGGTTACAATTGACTGGTGCATTATTGTGGCTTCTTGTGAAAATGACATCTTGTTTTGACTTTATTATACAGATCTATTATATAACAGGCAGTATGGAGTACAAAACAAGTGTGCACAACTTCAAAACATACATTCTATAAAATTTTCCAAAAAAAAAAAGAAAAAAATACGGAAAATCCATCTTATTTTTATTTTATTTTCCTCGACGCTCATTTTTGGACATCTTTTTCTTAATTTTATTCCCTCCTCCTGGCGCTTTTTTTTGAAAAAATTCCCGTAAAACGAAAAATAAAAAACTCTGGCCTTACTAGGAAAAAAACAAAAGTATTAATTTTAAATTACGTACAAATTAAGATGCTTTTTTTTGGTGTTTAAGGGTAGAGCGCAGATAAGTGTCACGACCAAACTGTGCATAGAAGTAAATAAGATAATACTGAATCCTATGTGAAAAGATCTCAGTGACACTTGCATGCGCTCTGTGTTTTTATTTTTACTTAAAAACGGAAAAATCGGCAAAATCAACGCTTTTGGCGCGAAACCACGTGCTTTGTGTGCCGTTTCTGACGTCATCTGATGGCTTAGCGGAAAACTATTCGGAATAAAATGCAGTTTACATGTTACTCAGTTTATTAAAAACTTTCAGTAACAGCAGTTAATAACTTAATATTTTTGAAAAATAGAGGCCGTATATGCCAATTAACGTACGTTGTCCTTTCACATTTCACAGAACAATGTCACAGAACAAAACAAATAACAAAAGTAATAACTTAAAAATCGAGTTTTAAGGTCGACACTTGATCAGAGTTACAAGAAGTTAAGTCGAATGATTTCGAAGTTCAGCGTCTAAAATAACAAAAGTAATAACTTAAAAATCGATTTTTAAGGTCGACACTTGATCAGAGTTACAAGAAGTTAAGTCGAATGATTTTGAAGTTCAGCGTCGAAAATTGAGATTTCATGTCGACATCTGATAAGAGTTATATAGTTTCAATGAGTTAAATAACTGTTTTTCAACAGTTTGTTTTCCTATCTCACAAATTGGATTACGCTGTTACATTGGTTACAACTGGTTATATCGAAAAGTGCTTTTTAATATGTCAAATACCAGAATATGAGGTTACATTGATTACAATCGGGTACATCGGTTGTATTGAAACATTTCAAAGTTTAGTTCAATAATCGTAATTTCAGGTCGGCATAAGGGGCTATGATTACGAACAGTCTGAAGACAGAGTTCAGACTCAAGTGGCAAAACTGCAAATCTTCATTTTAATGTAAATTTCCTTCTATTTGATAATTGATGATGAGTTTTGTTACTATTTGAAATTGTAAAGTTAATAACATTTATGTTTTCTTTTATTTTATTCAGCCAAACATAAATTAATTATGTGTTAACCTTTTTAAAAGTAAAACAACGTCTGTATAGGAGTAGTCTATACCGGGCGAGTATATTTATTAACACACACTATAAATAATTATCATCACTCTCTCAATGGTTTTATGACTTCTTTCTGCGGCAAAATGTGTTCATGCACTTAAATATAGCAACAGAAAAATAGGAAATTCACTTTGCACAAAGCAACTTCTGTAAAAGCTCTTGAAACCGCCTCATTCACTTTGTACAACACTGTCATCCTCTCCCAACTTTCAGAACGACACAAAATCGTTTATCTGAAAAATATAAAACGTTATGAATATGTCCAAATTCAACAATATCTAGACATAAGATGATTCATATACATCAATACAAAATCTTAAAGGGTGGGTGGGTGTTGAAAACTGCCAGTTTTCTCTTGTCTTCTGACCGGTATAACCTCGAATGACGAATGCATGTGTATACACGGCTTTTATACTAGCCGTTTACTAATGTAAGCTCACTGACCATTACAATTTATGGCAATAGTCGGAACGCCTCTGACCTTGAACACCATACGTGGTAATAGTCGTAAATACGTTTTATTCCAAGCCAAAATATATATATTTATGTCTTTCATTATATTCATCCAAACATAAATTATTCATGTGTTAACCTTATATAACGTAAAGCAACGACTGTATAGGAGTAGTCTATACCGGGCAAGTATATTTATCAAATGAAATGAACGTGCAATTCCCTGTGGATTTATTTTTATTACACAAATTAAAAGATACTGATCCTTGCATTTATCATGTTCACGGATATAAATTTCTTCTGAAACATCAGATCGCCACCGACAATGTTTTTTTAATTAATCTATCTGGTGCACCCATTTCTGATGCCGTGGTCGCACCTCCCGACCTGAACGAATGCAGACCATATTTAGAACTATCATATCCTTAAATATAACGAAAAAATCTCTTGCTCTGGTTTATGACTTGTGCTTTCCCTTTCTTTATCTATGTGCTCCCTCGTTCTTAGAATAATATACATTTCTGAACAAAAAAAATCGTCTGAATTTTCAGACGGTTCAGCCAAATCCATATACATTCTTTAACACTTTACTGGCTAAACATCATTATTTGCTTTTGCAATCACAACAACATCTCCGTTTTTATATTGATCGGTTTCAAATTTTCTTAACAAAATTTGTATACAGTCCTCTTTAAACACTATGTCAGAACATCTTAAAGAAACTACCTCGCTAAATCTAAGAAACCCTGAACAAATCAAAACGGACATGGTTACAAAACGTTTAACAAACAAACGTGGCTTCAAAAAACTTTAACAATATTAACAATGTCGTTTTTTCTAATTGGTTCTTTTATATATTTTGTTATCAACTGATCTCAAAATCCCTTCTTTTACATTCTTTATTAATGTAGAAAAACATGGGTGTACAAAACAACTCATTTTCTGAGCGCAAGAAATGCTACACACAATAGCATTTAATTTCTATTCCGAACAAATACTGTTTTCCATATATGACAAATACAAAGCAACAGTGTAATCTGTGCTTGGAGCAGCTTTAAGGTCATATCTTTACACCATTTACAAAACGGCTTTAAATAAGATTCATAACTTTTGAAAGTATTTGCAGGGTTTGATATTTGTCCGAACTTCTTAACATTTTCATGTGAAGATTTTCAAATCCGGATGAACTTTGAACGCCTCAATTTTTTTCCAAATGCCAATTTTGAAAATATCTGAAAAATATATACACTAAGGAAACATGAAAAATACTTTTTAGAATAAATCTTTTCAGGAAATATATTATGCGTTTTAAATCCACCAAAACATACTATTTCTGATTAATTTTCGTAATATATATCCAAAATATTCCTACAGCTACAATGCATTTAGATATTAAACAACATACATAAGTATAATACTTACATTTAAGTTTCCAGTCTTACAACAAAAATCCGTCTCGATTTTTGACGCTGTTCAAATCGATCAATAACGTCTCAATCCGAGACACCGACACTTATTCCAAAAAAAACCCGACTCAAGCAGAAACGCAACTCGTTCCGAGCAAAACAGTCTCAATCCGAGATACGGCTCGTTCTGAGCAAAACAGTCGCGAACAACGACACCGCCCATTCAGAGCAAAACCGTCTCAATCCGAAACACCACTTATTCAGAGCAAAACAGTCTCAATCCCAGACACCGCTCATTCAGAGCAAAACAGTCTCAATCCGAGACACCGCTCATTCAAAGCAAAACAGTCTCAATCCGAGACACCGCTCATTCAGAGCAAAACCGTTTCAATCCATGACACCGCTCATTTTGATCAAAACAGTCTCAATCAGAGACACCGCTCATTCTGAGCAAAAACGTTTCAATCCATGACACCGCTCATTTTGAGCAAAACCGTCTCAATCCGAGAAACCGCACATTTTGAGCAAAACCGTCTCAGTCTTATTGGTTAAAATGTTCTGCCTTTTCCAAAGTCAAAAATGTCATAAACGTAATCTTTCTAAGCGTTATTGGCATTGAACAACATTGGCCGAAACGCAGAGCTGGGCCACCGAGGAACAATAAGTGTTGCAGATGCATTACATTACCGAACGTGCAAATTGTCTTACAAACCAGACATATTGGCGGGACAAGCCAATTGTTACTATTTTCCCAATTCTGGGTAAAACAGTCAACTGCTTCCGACTCATAGTCCATGACCAATGAATTGTATCGCTAAGTTTTTCTATTCTTATAAGTTGCAAAGCAATATGCACCATGTTGTCCCCAAATTATATCTACATAATAAAATAAAATCATCTGTCACTTCCCACTGATCAGTATTTGAAAACTTGCTTATGTCGTCTGCCTTAATTCCCTAGGAATCCACTGAATACGCAAATCAGTCTTAAACATAGGTAAAATATAATCAACGATTCTTCCAGCAATTCTGCTTTGGTACTACCACTCAATATGCATACATGGCAGAGAATCAGAAAACCATTTTACAGTCTTACCATTTAACAAACCTCCATAAACTTGTAAAGTAAGTTTCACCGCCCTTAATTATCTTTAAGTATAACTTTTAACTGCGTTCTCATCGGACCACTTAAAACGAAAAACGCTGTTTTTGCAATTAACTACATAGGCCCACGCTCACATATTGGATGCGTCGGAATAGACTAAAACTTCGACTGGGGAATAAGGCGATAACACTCTTACCTTAGATATTTGTAAATTCAAGGCCAAAATTCCAATTCTTTAATAGACGGATGTCGTTTGGGAATCTTAAAGCAAACTTTCCAAGAACTGCGACCCTCTATAAAAATGTTCAAAAATCTTGTCATTAACCTTACAATGTTTCCCAAAACAGGTTTCGTAGAAATGATTTTACCCACACATTTTGCTAAACACCTCGTTCTTACTGTTCCATAATTGTTTATGACATCCTCAATGTTTGCTAAGCAAACTAACACTCTTCTATCCGGAATTCTCATACAAAATAATGAACTGTTTCAAAGAATGCATATCTATTTAATGTGTTGCACTTGAATCCAAACTGACTTTTCCTTATTAATGACAAACCCAGCCTTAATTGAACTTGAATATAAAGATAATCTGTCAACGTACTTCCTAAGGATTTGTTTGTGCCCCGACCATCCTCTAGAAACATAACTATCTTAATTCCATTTCTTCTCAAGTTATTAACCTTTTCTCTGAGAACTTTACTAAATATGTAAGGGGCTGTACTGCAGCCAAAAGCTTACACCGTAAACAATAATAATTTCCCTTTTTAAACAATCTTAAAAATTTCGATGTGAAGCAAAAAAAAACAAAGTTTAAATCTTTCGCAAAGTATTCCAACCCCGTTTTCCAATCTTTAAAGGTAAAACGTTCTTTTTGAGTCAAATGAGCACTTATCATTTATATTCTGGTTTGACTCCTGTCGTGGCTGCTGAGGTTCCTGACTTGTCGCCATAGTAGTAATTGGCCCTCCGGTTGACACTCACGTTGGCACGGCAATCCCTCCGGAAGTTCCCTCGCTGGCCGCATGAGAATTAAATGTCGTTGCCGCTGCTGGTACGCTAAGTACGAAAGGTATGCTAATTGAGCATATACCACACAATTTATCATTGTTGTCAGCGATTAATATATATTTAAATGTATCCCTTATTTTAATTGTAACCTCAAAACAAGATCAAGACAGTTTGTAAAAGGAAAACTAAATTTCAGTGTATGACTGTTGGACTAAATAAGTTGTTTCAGGTTTCACTGATCATAATTAAGTACATTTATCCCTTACATCTATGAACACGAAAGTGGCAGTTCTTTAATGGGATGAATTACGTTTTTTTTTCCAAGTTTGTCCCACAGGTTTCTGTTATTGTTTGTGTTATTTGTTTCGTATGTGTCCGAACATATGTATTTTAATAAAGGCCAAATGATGAACTTGAACATTTTTAATCAGACTTAAACAGTTTATAATATAAAGATATAAATGTATTCGATAAAGTCAAGTATTTCCAATCATGAAATGAGTGTCGGAGAACTACCCGCCTACTAGAAAACACGTGTCCAAGTATAAGTCACCTACTGCTAGGCACGTGTTCTAGAACTAGCCGCCAACGGGAAGGCAAAGATCCGAAAACTACTCACCTACTGTTATTAGACACGTGTTCGAAACTTCTTTTACTTCTAGTAGGTGATTGGTTGTCCGGTTAGTGCAGTGGTAAGCACACTCGCTTCTACAACACACCTACTGGAAGGCACATGTCTAATAACTACTCGCCTACCGGAAGGCACGTGTCTGATAACTAATCGCCTACTGGAATGCACGTGTCTGAAAACTAGTCGCCTTCTGGAAGTCACGTGTCTGATAACTACTCGCCTACTGGAATGCACGTGTCTGATAACTACTCGCTTACTGGATGTCACGTGTTTGAGAACTTCCCGCTTACTTGAAGGCACGTGTCTGATAACTACTCGCCAACTGGAAGGCACATGTCTGATAACTGCTCGCCTACTGGAAGGCACGTGTCTGATAACTACCCGTCTACTGGAAAACACGTGTCCGAGTATTACTCACCTACTGCTAGGTACGTGTACTAGAACTAGCCGCCAACGGGAAGGCAAAGACGCATGTCTGAGAACTACTCGCCTAATTGATGTCACGTGTCTGAGAACTACTTGCCTACTAAAAAGCACGTGATTGATAACTACCCGCCTCATGGAAGACGCACGTCTAAGAACTTCTCGCCTACTGTATGTCACGTGTCCGAGAACTACCCGCCTACTAAAAAGCACGTGTCTGATAAATACCGGCCTATTGGAAGTCACATGTCCGATAAGTTCTCGCCTACTGGAAGGCACGTGTCTGTTTACTACTCGCTTACTGGAAGTCGTAAGTCTGATAACTACTCGCCTAGTTGAAGGCATGTGTCTGATAACTACTCGCCTACTGTAAGTCACATGTCTGATAACTACCCGCCTACTGGAAGGCACGTGTCTGAGAACTACTCGCTTACTGGAACGATCGTGTCTGATAACTACTCGCTTACTGGAATGAACGTGTCATAGAACTACTAATCTACTGGAAGACACTTGTCTGAGAACTACGTACCTACTGGTAGGCATGTGTCTGAGAACTACCCAGCTACTCGAAGTCACGTGTCCGAGAACTACTCACCTACTGGTAGGCACATGTCTGAGAACTACTCGGTTAATGAATGTCATGTGTCGGAGAACTTCTCGCCAACTGGTACGCACGTGTCTTAGAACTCCTCACTTACTGAAAGGTAAGTGTTCGAAAACTACTGGTAGGCAGGTGTCCGAGAAATACTCGCCTACTATTAGTCATATTTCGAATAACTGTTCGATCTCTGATAGGCATTTGCACGAGAACAACTCGCCTGCCGGAAAGCACATGTCCTCGCTAAATACTCGCTAATTGGTAGATACGTTTATGAAAACAAATCGCTTACTGGTAGTCATACTGATAGTCACGTGTCGGAGAGAACTACTCGTACGATGGCCTACTGGTAGTCTCGTATCGGAGAACTACTTAATATTGGAAGGCACATGTCCGAGAACTACTCGCCTACTAGTAGTCATGTGTCCGAGAACGACTTACCTATTGGAAGGCACGTACCCGAAATGTAATCGCTAAGGCGTAGTCACGTGTCAGAAACATACTCAACTACTGGCAGGCACCTGTCCGAAATCTACACTTCTAATGTAAGTCATGTTTAGCCTGCTGGAAAGCATGTGTCCGAGAATAACACTACCAAACTGATTTGTTTAGAATAATTCATGTAAACTAACAATTTATCGTTCATAGATAAAACATCTTTTCGGCAAATATATTTACACGGATCAAACATGGACATCGTCAGAGAGCGCTTAATAATTATCGTATTTATGTCTAAATACTTAATTTACTTAGAGGTTAATACACGGCGAAGCCGGGCCGTTAAGTGATAATTGGCCCGAGTGACTCATAATGGCCCGAGACGTACTCGAGGGACATCATGGGCACGAGGGCCAGTTTTCACTAAACGGCCCGGCTACGCCGTGTATTAACCTCTTTAATACATATGTTTGTTTTTCCTATTTTGCAAGTTTAAAGTTTGCTTTTTAAAGATTACCTGCAATCCAGTTGTGAATTCTCATTTCGTCTTGGCTTGACTACGACGAGTTCACTAACTCTCAAATTAAATTTACTTTTTATTATTTAGTGAGCCAAACAGACACACTTCATTTCTTTGTCATTTTTATGTTCCCGTTCCAATTTCAATTGATCACCTTGAACATTTCACAACGTCTATCCGATTTTGTTCTGTACGAATCACTGACATCTGTCTGTTCATGTCCTAATTAGATTCAATTCAATAAACGTGAACACAACTAGAACGACTGTTTGTACTTAAATAAACCAATACTTCGTATAAATGATGTCAACATGTATGAACAGTTGCTGTTTTTCAAGTAAATTCGATTTTGTTCTGTACGAATCACTGACATCTGTCTGTTCATGTCCTAATTAGATTCAATTCAATAAACGTGAACACAACTAGAACGACTGTTTGTACTTAAATAAACCAATACTTCGTATAAATGATGTCAACATGTATGAACAGTTGCTGTTTTTCAAGTAAATTCGATTTTGCCGCGTCCTGTTTTTTTTTGTTTTTGAATGTCGACGCAGAATAAAAAACGCCGCCCTAACGGACCACACTGGCTATCAAACACTTGCATATATTCCTAAACTGCGTTCGCGTTTACTTCCCTTTAGGATTTTAATAATAAATATGTTCAAGCAGATCAATAAAATTGATTTATTTGGTCATGACATTACTTTACAGTCGCCAAAATTGATTTTAAAGCGAACATTGAATTCACGTGCAAACGTTCTACGGGCCGCAAAAAAATAATCGAAAATCGGCCAGGGCCGCAAAACTCATAATCGCGGAGTCATGCAAATAATCGCGAATTCCCTGTACAAATATGTTACTATAGATTGTAAAATATGTATTAATTACTAAAAGTCAAGTGTCCAAGAACTACTCACTTACTGAAAGTCACGTCATTAGGTTCGTTCCCGAGGTATACAGGCCTACTTAAAGCTACGTGATGGAGAACATGTTTAAAGAATATTGAAACAGACAAATTGAAATCAGTGAATATCTCTTTTTTATATTGTTATTCGTCATGCTCAGTTAGTCTTTTTCCTGTTTAAATTCTTAGTTTTACCACGTAAAATAGTTTTATTTCAAGTTAAATGCCATTGCACTGTTTTCAAGAATGCTAATAAATTATTTGTGAGATTTATTGCTCAAATATCGGCTTGTTATCGCTTGAAACGGAAATAATTCAAAACCGCCAGGCCCAAAGTCAAGTTGCATGGAAATTGTCATTGATTGAAATAAGATGATTATTTTAGTAGCAATGTTCACATAAGTCTGGTATTTTTTATAGAACATGGCATATATTCAATACGAATCATGACACTTCATTGAAAGAGTTTCTGGGTGCAAATAAACGATTGACGATGGGGCAGCCAAAGCTTGGAAGGCACGTGTCTGAGAACAACTCGTCGACTGGTAGACACGTGTCCGAGAACTACTCACTTTCTGGTAGACACGTATCCGAGAGCTACTCGCATACTGGTAGGAACGTGTCCGAGAACTACTCACCTACTGATAGGCACGTGCACTAGAATAACTCTCCTACTGGAAGTTACGTGTCCGAGAACTACTCACCTACTGATAGGCACGTGCACTAGAATAACTCTCCTAATGGAAGTTACGTGTCCGAGAACTACTCACCTACTGGTAGGCACGTGCACTAGAATAACTCTCCTACTGGAAGTTACGTGTCCGAGAACTACTCACCTACTGATAGGCACGTGCACTAGAATAACTATCCTAATGGAAGTTACGTGTCCGAGAACTACTCAACTACTGGTAGGCACGTACACTAGAATAACTATCCTAATGGAAGTTACGTGTCCGAGAACTACTCAACTACTGGTAGGCACGTACACTAGAATAACTATCCTAATGGAAGTTACGTGTCCGAGAACTGCTCACCTACTGGTAGGCACGTTCACTAGAATTACTCTCCTACTGGAAGAAACGTGTCCGAGAACTACTCACGTATTGGTAGGCATGTGTCCAAAAACTGCTCGCATACGTGTAGGCACTTGTCCGATAACTGCTAGCCTACTGAATTCCATGTTTCCGAGAGCTACTCGCCTATAGTAAATCACGTGTCCAAAAACAACTCGCCTAGTTGAAGTCACGTGTCCCAGATCATCACACCCACTGGTTGTCACGTGACAGAAAATAACTCACCTGCTTGGATGCACAAGTCGAGAAATAATCCCTTATTGTGAGGCACAAGGTAGGGAACTACTCGCCTACTTCAAGTCACGCGTCCGAGAACGACTCACCTACCAAAAGGCGCGTGTCCTAGAATTAAAATGCGTACTAGTTGGCACGCGTTCGAGATTTTCGGAAATATTTGTAAACTACTTGAAAACTACGAACCTACACAGTGTTCACTAATTACTTGCTTACTTGTAGGTACGTGTCCGAGAATTACTCGCCCACTGATTAAGAACTACACGACTACTTGAAGGCGAGTGTCCATTAACTACTTGATTACTTGTAGGCACGTGTCCGAGAACTACTTGCCAAATGGTAGTCACTCTCCAGGAACTGCTTGCCTACTTGTATCCACGTGTCCGATAAAAGCTTACATACTGGTAGGCACGTGTCTTAGAACTACATGCCTAATGATAGTCTCGTGTCCGAGAACTGTTTGCCAACTGGTAGTCACGTGTCCGAGAACTATTTGCCTACTGGTAATCACGAGTCGGAACACTGCTTGCCTACTGGTAGCCACGTGTTCGAGAACTACTTGCATACTGGTAGTCACCAGAGTCCGAGAACTACTTGCCTTCTGGCAATCACGTGTCCGAAAACCGCTTGCCAGCTAATAGCCACGTGTCCGAACACTGCTTGACAACTGGTAGTCACGAGTCCGAACACTGCTTGCCTACTGGTAGTCACGAGTCCGAACAATGCTTGACAACTGGTACTGACGAGCCCGAACACTGCTTGCCTACTGGTAGTCACGAGTCCGAACAATGCTTGACACCTGGTAGTGACGAGTCCGAACACTGCTTGCCTACTGGTAGTCACGAGTCCGAACACTGCTTGCCTACTGGTAGTCACGAGTCCGAACACTGCTTGCTTACTTAAAGTACGGCTCGGAAAACACATTTCCTACTGGTACTCAAGAGTATACTTTAGGCCAAATATATATGCATGATAACGTATTGTAGAGCCGTGAATAATATTGCGGGTACACTTAAGTTACCACAATGCTTGTCCGTCGGTCCGGCTGTCCACATGTATCAGGTTTCGTTCTGAATGTGTCTCAAGCCTATAAACATATCAAATTCTTACTTTTAATTTGCTCACATAAACATAACTATCATTTAGAAGATACACTGAACTTTACATTAGCATATTAAGGGTGTCGGGTGTATCATGAACACCCTTTTACCTAAATGGTTTAAGATAACACTTGATATATAATTATTGTAGGAAACTTTCTTATTAACGACACCAGAGTGCAAACTTTTATACTTAAAGAGTTGTGGCCTTGTTAGATACAGCTTTAAAATTATATTTACAACTATCAATACCATAAAGATGGAGCTGCGCACGCTTGGTGCATTTTAACAGTGTTGTGGCCTTTTTAGATACAGTTTTATGCTTATATTACAAATATCAACACCACAAAGATGGAGCTGCGCACGCTTGGCTCATTTTAACAGAGAATTGTCGCCTTGTTAGATACAGCTTTATGCTTATACTACAATTATCAACACCATGAAGATTGAGCTGTGCACGCTTCGTTCATTTTAGCAGAGAGTTATGGCCTTGTAAGATACAGCTTTATGCTTATATTACAACTACCAACACCATGAAGATTGAGCTGCGCACGCTTGGTTCATTTTAATAGAGTTGTGGCGTTGTAAGAAACAGCTTTATGCCCTTCATACACCTTTCAACACCCTACGGATGGGAGAGCGTTAATTTGGTTCATTTTAACAGAGAGCTGTGAAATTGCTATAAAGAAATTTATGCTTATTCTACATTGCATTTACTCCATGCATGGTAAAAGACCAAACCGCCTTTTGCCACTATTACCTGTCCAAATAAAACGTAGTTTGTGTCATAAGATAAGCCAATTGACCGGCAATCTGACTTCCATAATTTGAAACCAAATACGTTAGCATAACCATGAAGATTTTGCAATTATTTTCGTAAATTCTGTATTGGAGAAAACCAAATCAGTGCCATCTAGAAAGTACTACATAAGGTCAAATGCCCATTAAGTCGCGCTTTATAAGAAATGAAAATTTACAAAACTAATCATTCACAGACATTTATTCAATCTATCATAGCAATGTATATCAAACACACCCATTTACTCAATCTCTAGTAGCAATACACACCACATAAACACAGTTGTTCAATCTCTGAAAACAATATATATATCATACTCAACTATTTAATTATTGGCTGAAATTTAAATTAAAAAATAGTTATTTATGAACAAAGCTAGATATGTCTATTATTACAGTAAAAATACGACTCCACTTTATTGACAAATTAGTACACACACTCTATGAAAAGTCTCTACACATGGTCCGTACATATACTTATTACAAACATTCCATACATAGTTACTACACATCGTCCGTACGTATACTTATTACAAACATTCCATACATAGTTACTACACATCGTCCGTACGTATACTTATTACACACACTCCATCCATATAGTTTGAATGCATCATCCATACACATAATTCTACACACAATGTATACATAGAGTTAATGTTAACCATCTATACATATAGTTATTACACATAATCCATACAAACAGTTATTACATATAATCCATACACACAGTTATTACACATAATCCATACATACAGTTATTACACATAATCCATACATATAGTTATTACACATAATCCATACATACAGTTAGTACACATAATCATACATACAGTTATTACACATAATCCATTCAAACAGTTATAACACATAATCCATACATATAGTAAGAATGCATCATCCATAGACATAGTTCTTGCACACAACCTGTACGTGGAGTTATTACACACTATCCAAACATAGAGCTGTTACCCAGCACCCACACAGACAATTATTACACATCATCCATTTGAAAAGAGTTGTTACACACCATACACATTTATCTATTTAAAACATTCCATGCATAGAGTTATTACACACGGTCCATACATATATTAATAAAACATATTCCCTTATATAGAGTAAGAACATATCATCCATAATCCATACATTTAGTTATAACACATAATCCATACAGTTATTACACATAATCATACATACAGTTATTACACATAATCCATTCAAACAGTTATAACACATAATCCATACATATAGTAATAATGCATCATCCATACACATAGTTCATACACACAACCTATACGTGGAGTTATTACACACTATCAAAACATAGAGCTGTTACCCAGCACCCACATAGACAAATATTACACATTATCCATACACACATTTCTTACACACAACCTATACGTGGAGTTATTACACACTATCAAAACATAGAGCTGTTATCCAGCACCCACATAGACAAATATTACACATCATCCATTTAAAAAAAGTTGTTACACACCATAAAAATATATTAATTAAAAACATTCCATGCATAGAGTTATTACACACGGTCCATACATAGAGTGATAAAACATAATCCTTTATAAAGAGTTAGGACACACCATCCAAACACATAGTTTTACACACCATGCACACATAGAGGTATTAATCACCATCTTCAAAAAGAGTTATTACATACCATCCAAAACATATTATTACACACCGTCTATACATTGGGTAATTAAACACCATCCATACATAGAGTTATTACACACCATATATGCATAGAGTTTTTACACACCGTATATACATAGAGTAATTAAACACCATCCATATATAGAGTTATTACACACAATGCATACATATATTTTTTCACACCATGCATACAAAGACTTATTACACACCATCCATACATATAGTCAATTCACACCATTCACACATAAAGATATTACACGCCATCCAAACACAGAGTTAATACACACAATCACACTAATAGTAAATACACACCATCAATACACATAATTAAAACTCACTAATCCACTCAATACAAAACGGTATAATTACACATCGTCCATACAAAGACTTCATATTCTGCATCCATGAATTGTGTCTATATCAGAGGTCTTTTACACAGCATGCTTGCAGCACTTATATTTTACAACATTTCTATAAACAATAAGGATGATTGAAAGCTTCCAAAGCATGGATATTTAATTCACTATTGGGAATATTTGACTTTATCGAATAAAGTTATATCTTTCTTTTATAAACTGTATAAGACTGAATAAAAACGCACTTACATCATTTTGAAACTTGTAAACGATTGTGGCCTAGACAGTTAAAACTTGGCCATATTAAAAAACAAAAACCTTTGCCTTTTTTAAAACACCCTCATGTCGAAACGCAATTATTATGAAAAGTAAATAAATTTCATATACAATAAGCTAACGTTAATATTACGTCTTTGTAGTTAAATAACACTATCGTAATTAACTTATTAAAAGTTAATAAATTGCAGACACCATAAGCCTACGTTAATATTACGTCTACTTATTTCAATAAGTGAACAATATCGTAATCGATATGCGAATAGTTAATAAATTGCAGACACCATTAACATACGTTAATGTTCCATCTACTACGTTCAGTAATTGAACAATAGCGTATATCACTAATAAAAGTTAATTAATTGCAGACACCATAAGCCTACGTTAATATTACGTCTTCTTATTTCAATAAGTAAACAATATCGTAATTAATATTGGAACAGTTAATAAATTGCAGACACCATTAACTTACTTTAATGTTCCATCTACTACGTTCAGTAATTGAACAATAGAGTAATTAACTTATAAAAGTTAATAAATTGCAGACACCATAAGCCTACGTTAATATTACGTCTTCTTATTTCAATAATTGAACAATATCGTAATTATTATGCGAATAGTTAATAAATTGCAGACACCATTAACATACGTTATTGTTCCATCTGCTAAGCTTATAAACTTAACACTATAGTAATTAACCATTGAAAAGTAAATGAATTGCAGACACCATAAATGGACGGTAATGTTATATCTACTAAGTTCAACAAGTTGAACAAAATAGAAATGAACATGTTAAAGGTAAATGAATTGCATACACCATTACCTTACGTCCATGTTCCGTCTATTTAGCTCAGTAATTGAAAAATACAATAATTACAATTTGGGAAAGCAAATACATGTCAGTCACCATATTGTGTCAATCAATATACATTGATGTATCGTCGACTGCGTTCAGTAATTGAACAATAGTAATCAACTTACGAAATGTAAATGAATTACAGACACCATTAACCTTCTTTCATGTGATTTTTACTTTTTTCAATACATCAACACTATACTCATTACAATGGAAAAGCAAAAATATTTAAAACACGTTCTTTTACCGTCAACTTCATTTGTTAAGGTGTCTTTCCCTTTAACAAAACAATAACTCATCCAATAACTATGTTCAAAACTTGTACAAAGCAAAATACAAAACATCATACAATGATCAGTACATACAAGTACCGTCTAATCAGAATAAATAAACAATGTACGATAAACATGGGCATACTACAACTGATATGAATAACCAAGGTTTAAAATAATATGCAGAAATTTCCATAAAAGGAAATTTTAGGAAACTTTCACATATTGATTCCTTTGAGTTTTTTGTTATAAATTCAATTCTTTATCAACAATGCGACTTTCCCTTAAAGAAAACAATAACTCATCCAATAACTATATACACAAGTTATCCAAAGCAAAATACAAAACATCATACAATGATCAGTTCGTACATGTAACGTCTAATCATGTGAATAAATGAACAATGTACTTATTTACATGGGCATACTACAACTGCAATGAATAACATAGGTTAATGTATATACAGAGATATTATTAATAAGTAAATTTCAATGAAACATGTATATATTGATTTCTTTCAGTTTTGCATAAAGTTTTTCGTAATGAATTCATTTATGTACACAAACAAGATTTTCACAGGTTATTCAAAGCTAAAAAAATAATCATACAATGATCTTTCATTTCACGTACCGGTTCTTATTACTATTATTTACTTACAAAGGAATACTACAATTGATGGAAATTAAAAATATATGGTTAAAATTCTTGTAAGTAATAGATTTAACACAAACGTGTACAGAAGTACGAACTATTTTTCATTTCTTCGTGTTTTTCAATTCAAAATATCGTATGTTCATTCAAAAAACATATTTACAAAAAGTACAAAGCAAACATGAAACTATCATTTATTATGTTCAGAACTTATAAATAGGAACATATTGACACAATTATTTCTGTATACATAGATTCTGATTGATAAAGGATATTGAAACAATGTTCATGAATGCATAAATAAAAGAGAAAAAATGAATCATGGCAAAGGGTATTTAACAGACAGTATGTTATACATGTACACGCTTTTGCTTTTCTTTTCCTCCAATGTTACATACTGTATAAGTTATCTTAAAGCACACTATTTTATTTTATGCTATCCGAATGAAGTTAGGAAAGAGAGGTATTTCAATCGTTTGATTACTCATATCTCTTTCTGAAAGCTTTGTATTATTATAAATGGCCCATGTCAGCCTCGGGATGTTATTGAAACCAATGGTGTATACCAACGTGGATATCCAAAAACCCATACATTGTTAATTGGTTATTCTGTTGTTCATGCAGAGGGTCAACCAATTCACAATAAACACGTTAAAATCATAACAATAACTAAAGATATGTATTTCACATCGTACCTTCAAATCGACAAACATACTTTTACAAGCATTATGGTGAATACCAAATCAATAATACACGCACATCTTACAGTCAATTACTTAAATAAACATATCAAAATCAGAAATAAGTATGGAAAATGACTTCTTTGTTACATCAAAGTGATTCACTTATAAAATAACAAGGTAAAATGTATGGCTGTTCCACCGATCGTTTTACTCTTGACAAATGGACAATTGCATTCTTGATAAAGGGGGGATATAGGAAAAAGATAACTCTTGATGAAGAGGGAGGCTAAATGAACGGATAATTTTGAAAAGGGGCCAACTAGAAAAGATAACTCTGATGAAGGGGACCAAATGGAAAAGACAACTATTTATAAAGAGGGGGTGGGGTGCAAAATGGAAAAGATAAGTCATGAAAAAGGGGCCAAATGGACAAGATCGTTTCTGATAAAGGATACCAAACAATTTAATTGATTAATGGGTCAAAATAGAAAATATAACTCTTTGTAAAGGGGGCCCAAATTGAAAAGATAATTCTTGATAAAAACGGTATTATATAAAAGATAACTCTTGAAAAAGAGGGCCAACTATAGGAGATACCTCTTGATAAAAAGGGCCAAATTGAAAAGATAACTCTTCATAAAGAGGGGACAATAAAAAAGACAATTTTTGATAAAGGGGCCAAATGGTAAAGATAACATTTTATAAAGGGGCCAAATGGTAAAGATAACAGTTCATAAAGGGGCCAAATGGTAAAGATAACAGTTCATAAAGGGGCCAAATGGTAAAGATAACAGTTCATAAAGGGGCCAAATGGTAATGATAACAGTTCATAAAGGGGCCAAATGGTAAAGATAACAGTTTATAAAGGGGCCAAATTGTAAAGATAACAGTTTATAAAGGGGCCAAATTGTAAAGATAACAGTTCATAAAGGGGCTAAATGGTAAAGATAACAGTTCATAAAGGGGCCAACTGGTAAAGATAACAGTTCATAAAGGGGACAAATGGTAAAAATAACAGTTCATAAAGGGGCCAAATGGTAAAGATAACAGTTCATAAAGGGACCAAATGGTAAAGATAACAGTTCATAAAGGGACCAAATGGTAAAGATAACAGTTCATAAAGGGACCAAATGGTAAAGATAACAGTTCATAAAGGGGCCAAATGGTAAAGATAACAGTTCATAAAGGGGCCAATTGGAAAGGATAACTGTTGATCAAGGGGCACAAAATACACAATATAACTCTTGATAAAGGGGGCAAAATGCAGAAGGTGACTCTGAATTAATGAGTGGGGCCAAATGGAAAAAATAACTATAGTTGTTTTCACCGTATGTGCCTGAGTTGTTATAATTTATAATACATATTTGCATCATTATATCAACAAGAAACTAAGCAATTATCTTTCAAACGTTCTTTAAAAAAACGATACATATGATTCAAGAAAAGTGACATTTATATACCTTGTGAAAAAAACTATCAAATGATGAGAGTATTTACAGAAATTTATGCTAAAATGAATTTGTAATTTAAGTATCTACAAAAGCAATTCCAAATACGTTTTAATCTCATAAATTGTGTACAGTGTTTTTTTCTTACACTTTACATGAGTGTACTCTAGTATCCCAATTGCAGGCACCAATTGTGCCAAATCTTTTGTTACACTTTGCCTTATTGAACTCTAAGTCTCCAAAATGGCAATTGTGCTCGTTACACTATGCCTGATTGAACTTTAAGTCTCGAAAATGCAGGCACAAGTTGTATAAAACGTTCTAATAAAACTTAGCATAAATGAACTGTCCGTGTTGATCGCACGTTGTCCAATACTCCGACGTCCGTTCTACATTCGTGTACATTCCGTGACTTCGGCATTCTCTGCAGTGGACTCAGTGAGTGCAGACCTGAATCGATAGAAATGTTTCAGCGGGGTAAGAATTTGATTAACTGTTTTATTTTTAAAGAATAGTTAATTTGTATTCAAATAAACAAGTTATATCATTTTAAGCTTTTTAAGTCATTTAAGATCAGTGTTTGATAAACTATGAAACATATGGGCTGGTATTCATTATTTTTCTAATTGGATATACGAACGATGTAGCTAATGGGATTACTTGTTATAAGTTAGTACCCAAGAGAATGAATGGAGTCAATAATGTATGACCCTGAGATTAACTTATGTTGAATACCACCACAGATGTTAAACTAAGTTTCATTCTTACGATAAAAATTAGTTTTCAACGGCATCATTGTGTCGGGCTGTTGGTATATTTTGATTATTTTTTTAAATCCGCCTGACGCATTTGCATATCTATATCCAGGGAAATCAGCATTACAGTCAACGATTGCGTAACTATTAAAGTCACCCCTAATAATATCCACTATGTGTTTCCGCACCGGATTGAAATATACGATCCGAGTGCACGCGCTTAAATCGATAATGATGCTTGTCGAAAAAAAAGAGATTATTTTTGAGTGCATACCTAAAGTAATTAATTAATAAAAATGTTGATGTAGAAAACGCATTTTTGCACAATTTGGCAAAACGCGCGTGCGACGTTTCTTACTGACGTCAATACCCGTAGTCTATTAAGATCACTGTTAATGTCAAGTGGATCCTTTCAAGATCGCGGTTTTAATTAAATCCCGCTTACTTATTCATTTATTTGCGCTTTATAAAAATGACACAATGTAAATTTTATAAACAATACAATGAAATAATAAGAAGTGGCGCGTTGTTGCGCGTGACTCATCTGGCTTGGCTGAATAAACCGGAAATGTCCATCGGTGTGCATGAAACAATATCTTATACATGTAACTGGAATACATTGTGGGTTCGGCAATATTCCATGATAGGTCTGGGTAACACTAAAAACAATAGATACGATTTAGGATTTGTAAATAAATGATTTGTCGTCATGGTCGTAAGTATTATATGTGGCATTGTTTTAAAAACTGTATCTATTATGTTGTTTTAATCTGTAATGGTGAGACTCTAATAAAGAATTGAAACTCGCAAAGATACTCAATACGCTAATGTATTCCACACCTTTTATTAGGTTTTGCATTAATATTTTAAAATATACCTGCAAAAATTCCATTTTAAAATTGCAAACTCCGTACAGACTAAACTTGTTGGCTCGATATTGCATGGCTCGATATACACGTTGGCTCGATATTGCATGGCTCGATATACTCGTTGGCTCGATATTGCATGGCTCGATATACTCGTTGGCTCGATATTGCATGGCTCGATATACTGTTGGGTCGATATTACATGGCTCGATATACTCGTTGGCTCGATATTGCATGGATCGATTTGCATGGCTCGATATACCCGTTGGCTCGATATTGCATAGCTCGATATTGCATGGCTCGATATACTCGTTGGCTCGATATTGCATAGCTCGATATTGCATGGCTCGATATAGTTGGCTCGATATTGCATGGCTCGATAAACTCGTTGGCTCGATATTGCATAGCTCGATATTGCATGGCTCGATATACTCGTTGGCTCGATATTGCATAGCTCGATATTGCATGGCTCGATATAATCGTTGGCTCCATATTGCAAGGCTCAATAAAATCATATATATGGCTCAAAACAGTTTAAGAGGACCATTTTCTACTATGTGTTCATATTAAATTCAATCGGATGGCTCGATATCGTGATATCTTTCCACGCTCGATGTCATTTTCGCGGTACCTACTATGAATTTACACTGTGTTTTGTTTATTTGGCTCTATGTCATTTTCGCGGGCTCATGTAAGAATTTCACACCTTAACTTGTTTCCTTGGCTTCATTTAGCACAATGCCATAATCGATTAGAATTACTTGAGGGGAATCATCATTATTATCAAATCTGGGCAAACATGCTATCAATCCAATTTCTGCCAATGATTGGCATGAGTACAAACATCTAAATTTTGTCATTGCATCTGTAAATCTCAATGTATTTTGATCAGGCGTTATTCAATTATAATATAGCTCGGAATGTTTCTACAAATATTAGAATTCACACAAATGTCAAATGCTGAGCAATCTAGAGAATGACCCGGTACAACTTAAGCTATGTTAAGGTGTTTCTCACTGAATAAATATTGCGTCTTTATTGCATAGAGGTAGTTATAGTTTAACTGCTATTGCTTAAAAAAAATAAATGCTATTTTCATAATATCGAATGCGTCATATTACGAACTGTACGATAAATATTTCCAATATATACTGTTCTCTTGCGAACATAACGTAGTAAGTAACAAACGAGTTAAACAAGACGTTCGCTAATGCACCAAAGACAAATACACATTCAGTAAGAAATTCCGCTTGGCTCGATATTCTCGAGGCTCGAAGTATTTTGGCCGGTTCCGGGAATAGCCACTGAGTTTCGACAGTATTTCAATATAGTCTTTGAATGGCTATTGCAAAACGTTACCGTTATACGTGCTTAAATAAAGCCTAGAATGGCTATATCAAACATAATTAAAATATATATAACGTAAACTAACTTACTTTTTTGCGGTTGCTTTAAAACGGATGTCCCATGTTTGGTCTGCTTCATAACTTTTGGGCCATATCCAGATGTGCTCGTACTTTGGTTCAAACTTGAATTTCTCGATCTGAATGGCAGGGTCTTCCTCCATCTTTTTCTTCAATGACCTGACATCCGGGGGAGGCCATACATAACACTTATCTAACACACACTCAACCAAATGTCGAGAAATTTTTGCTTGGCAGGCGAGACGCTCAACTACGTGTTGTGGTATTGATGCTTCATGAAAAGTGAGTTTTGCTGTATGAGCAGGTGAGTGGATGGCAGCCATCTGGGGAAAGTGAAGATTGTCTGCATGCGGCACTTCACTGGGCAGTATATCACATCGTGATATCTCACACGTGTATCCATAATAAATTGCACTGGAAGCAACATACAAACACAATGTTTCCGATATGTCCATGTTTTCGATGGTAATACGTTTGGTATAGTTTAGTGACGTGTTTGGAGGAGGCACCATCTGATGCCTCAGCGGATTGTACTCGTCTGATTTTACGGTACACCTCTCCAATGCTAATGTTACTGAATGGTTGAGTTGATTAATCCTACCGACGATTTGACAAATTTGTTCTGTTGACATCTCAATCCAAGATAGTCTCAACTTCGTGGTATAATCAGCTGAGATAGGCTGTGGACCCAACATCGGTAAGACTGGTTGTTCAACAGCAGAGTTTGATTTCAGGGTTGTTGAGAACAAGTCACAGTCCACGGAATGACCGCATCTGGTCACGTAGTCAATAAGTCGAATAAACCCCTCTACTGTGATGGTAACAAACCCATGACAAATGCGTGTTGCACACTCAGATGATACTGCCTGCTGCTCGCATTCATTCTGAAGCTGCGGTACATCATCCCCCGGTTCTATGGAACAGAGCCTCAACCACAATGACGTACCTCCCGCTTTTATGAAAGACTGCGATAGTCGTCTGAACTGTTCCTCTGACATGCGAATCTTTTCCAGGTGTAAGTCTTTCAGATGAGAGAAAAGTCCTTCCCGCTCATTCTGTGAAATGATGTTTTGTTATAATTATGACATGTTTCTTGAAGAAGTATTAACACTAGTATTGGTAGTAGTCATAGTAGGTTGTAATAATCATAATAATAATAATAATAATAATAATAATAATAATAATAATAATAATTATAAAATAATAATAATAATAATAATAATAATAATACGAAGAAGAAGAATAACAATAATAGATATAATAAGAATAATAAGAATTATAAGAATAATTAAAATAATAGTAATGAAATAATAATAATAATAATAATAATAATAATAATAGTAAAACAATAAAATAGATGAATAATATTTATTATTAAAATAATAATAATAATAATAATAATAATAATAATAATAATAATAATAATTATAAAATAATAATAATAATAATAATAATACGAAGAAGAAGAATAACAATAATAGATATAATAAGAATAATAAGAATTATAAGAATAATTAAAATAATAGTAATGAAATAATAATAATAATAATAATAATAATAATAATAATAATAATAGTAAAACAATAAAATAGATGAATAATATTTATTATTAAAATAATAATAATAATAATAATAATAATAATAATAATAATAATAATAATAATAATAATAACAATAATGATAAAAACAATAATAATAATATTGATAATAAAAATACTAAAAAATATAATAATAAAAATAATAGTAAAAAAACTAGATAAATAATAATGATTATTAAAATATTAATAATAATAATAATAAAAGTAAAAAAATATAATATATAAATAATAATAATAATAATAATAATAATAATAATAATAATAATAATAATAATAATTATAATAATAATCATAATAATCATAATAATCATGATAATAAAATAAATGATCATAGTAATATAATAATAATAATGATAATAATAACAATAATTGTTTTAAAACAACAGGGTATTCATTGTGTATTAACAAATATAAACAAGGCATATTTTTTTTTCAAATTCCAAGACACTTAGTCGTACTTTGATAAAAAAATTTTTATTTTAACAATGCTGTTTATCCAGTGTTGCTTGCTTTTCAAAACCCTTCCACTATTGGTATATCAATTATAAAAATATTAGTATTAGCATAAATGTACTACACATAATTCTGCAAGTTAATGCAAAAGCTTAAATTGGGTTACCACATTGGAACAGTCAACAGAAAGCGTTTTTCCGCTATAATAAACAACGCAAATCGTAATAATATTGCACACACATGCACGCACGCACACACACACACACACACACACACACACACACGCGCGCACGCACGCACGCGCGAACGCACACAAGCGCACACACACACACACACACACACACACACACACACAACACACACACACACACACACTTGAACAAATAACCAATTATCCGCTTCGAAACAGACATAATTATGTAACTATACCTAGACGTTTAAGTATTTACTCGAAATCAACAATCCCATCTTCCATTGCTTTGTGGAACCGGCTTGATGTTCACCTTCGTAACAGTAACACGCTTAATGAATTTAAGGCATCTTTAAAATATACATGCAAATGCTCAATGGTTCCGAAATAATATCTTGTCAGAGAGAGACTTTCAAATCTCCACCATACAAGAATCAGAAATGCGTGCAGCAACCTTTATGCACATCTCCACATAAACTATCTTCGTGATAATCCTATTTGTGACTGTGGACAAGGCACAGAAGATGCAGAACATTATTTCTTTAAAGTGACACTCTTATTCAAAATTAAAACATACACATGTATAACAAGCATAAACTTTGAATGATAAACCTTTGACTTATTACTTAATAATGCATTTATGGAAAATATTAATTACTGATAACACGAGTGATATATAAATATAAATACTATATAAAAATATAGAAATATTAAATGATTGGTAAATGCTAAAAGTTTTAAGTAAGTACTGCAATCTTCTATCGTGTCATAAGATAGAAATACCGTATTTTCTGTACCTTTCTTTCAAATTAAACTCGGCATCCTTTATAAGAATAATTGTTTTTGACATATAATCCATTTTTTGGGGGAAAATTGAACAATTGTTTTAATTGCGGTAAATCGTATTTGGGAGTAAGAGTGCATCATTCTTTAAATGTATAGTAGTAGATACGGCGAAGAACGCGTGGTATTGTTTTAGAAAATACTCGAATGTTTCATCCTTTAAGTAAATTATCATTTTAGAAAGAAAATAGCACAGTCGATGAAAACAGTGTACTTTTTATTGAAGTTTTTAAATACATACAATTAACGAAACGTTTCTTTTGATATCATCCTCAATAACGATATAAATGGTCTGGGATGTTATTATATTTTTTTTTCTCTTTTGTGGTAACCAATTCTTTTCTTTTCTAAAGTAAATAACATTTTTTCATTGTTCTAGTAACTTTTAATCATGGATTTTACACGACATTGACGCTATATTGACGCCTGGGAAGGGCTGAAACTAATGTTGTTATAACTTGTAGCCCAACCATTTTGTTCTTTTTGTTCGATTTGATTATAAGTGTTCGTGTAAATAACGTGTAAATTGCATGTAATTTATACTGTTTACAAAAGAGCAATAAAATATTATAAAACTAACACACACTCACACGCACACACTAACGCACGCACGTAAGCACGCACGCACGCACGCACACACTCTAACGCACGCACTAACGCACACAGGCACGCACGTACTCACACACGCACACATGCACTCACAAACCTACATAAGCACTAACGCACACAGGCACGCACTCAAGCAAGCACGCACTCACTCACGTACGCACTCAAGCAAGCACGTACTCACACACGCACTCACGCACGCTCTTACGCACGCAGACAGCACGCAAACACACACACCGTTCGTATATCAATAAAGGGCTTTATACTTTAACGAATTATATAATTTTCCTGTATTATATTACTACACATTTAACTGGGTTGATAATGCATTAATCTTCTTGTACTTCGTTTTGGATAGTCTACTTTAGTTCAAAAGGTGCTAAAATTTGAGTCTTCGAGAGTTCATTAAAGACAATTTCTAACATTGGTTTCTTGTCTGTTTTATCGTTTTTCGATCCCTGTCGTTCCTTACGAAATTAACAACTTACAATAAATATATCACTGCTGTTCACACCTGTTAATTTGATGCTGTATTATAATTTCAAAATACGGACCTGTGGCTCCATAAGTAAACACACTAATCAAAAATTTCACGGATGTAAACAAAATATAAAGATACTTCATTAAACTTGTTCTTTATCTGTTTTCATTTTGGAATTCTCCTGGAAAAAGGCAAATGACAAAACTTATAAATATATATAAACATATCATAATTTATATGTAAAAAACATTTTTATTATTATTTGACATAATATGAATTGACAAAACACTTGAAAAAAAATAAAATATGTCCATACCGACTGAAGATTTAACAAATACCCAAAACAATCAAACAAAATGTATGACTACAAAGTTATCAATGAAATACACATTTGTTACATTATTGTAAAGGAATATATCATCTGATCTACATCTATATTGCTATTGTAATTCAATTGCATATAAACATCGGTATGTTGTACAGTTTTTGTTTTCAAATTTTGATGCTGATGTTATGGCGTTGCAGTGCTAATGCCACTTGACACGACCTAACCACACGACTTAACCACACGACTAAACCACACGACTTAACCACACGACCTAACCACACGACTTAACCACACGACCTAACCACACGACTTAACCACACGACTAAACCACACGACTTAACCACACGACTTAACCACACGACCTAACCACACGACTTAACCACACAACTTAACCACACGACTTACCCACACGACCTAACCACACGACTTAACCACACGACCTAACCACACGATTTAACGACTCGATCTAACCACACGACTTAACCACACGACTAAACCACACGACTAAACCACACGGCTTAACCACACGACCTAACAACACGACTTAACCACACGACTTAATGATTTATTCATTCCATTATTCAATCGGTCATTCACTCCCAGGCCGCAACATTGTATGTTTTATCATTCATGTTTACTTTAATGATATGAATTCAACGTTAATTAAAAATTACAATGTGCTTGTAATGTTTTTATGTTTATTCCAATACAAACTTCCCAGGGGAAGGTAGAAATCTACAACAAAACAAAAATTATATTCAAACAAGCAAAATTACCTACAGAAAAAATATAGTTACTGTAACATGCCGGCTGTATGTTCAATCGGTGTCGTAGAACTTATATGGATCGCTCTTATATAAATTTTCCTCAGGCCCTTACGTTGCTTTATGATTTAAACAAATTCGAAAAATGATTGGTGGGCTTAAACAAAATCAATCTTACGGGAGCTTGTTTATTTGCGATGCAAAACATCTTAACCTTTGTCAGCGCGCAGATCGCAATGCTCTGTGGCCAACGCAGGTGTCAGGTATGAGGCTTACTAGAGATTCTAGCCACCAGCTCCGTTCACCAGACTAGATCGCAATGCTCTATGTAACTGGCTACTTGAACTGGAACGCTAGATAACCCTATAGATGTCAAGTTCCTGGTGCCTTTTTATACCACAGGTCACAATGCTCTGTGTTCAATAATAAACAGCCAGAAGGTCAAGACTATAATTATTTGCCTTCAAAAGACCATTTCTGGTTTACTGTTTGATGTTACCTCGACGGCGGTCAAACACAGAATGAATCTTTCAGCCGAGCGACGCGCTTATATACTCACCGGGCGGACGAGTTCATTATTAAGATGGGAAAAACGGGTATATTCCACTTTCCGAAAACATGAAGGGAGACAGCTTTATTTTTACTTATACTTTTTATGAAAACAACTCCCGGTTAATTAATAATGTTTAACATGATTTCTTTAATAATTATTGTCGCTAATAAAATATTTGTATGGAATAAATAAGTATAAAATGTAAAACTATCCTTTGAAATACACCGCCAGACATTTAACTTTGTAAGTGAAAATGGCTAATTTATAACAAAGGGCGGTAATCGTGCAACTATGCGGTTACTCTACACAAATGGCTAATTTATAACAAAGGGCGGTAATCGTGCAACTATGCGGTTACGCTACATTACTAAGACAAGCTTACTTAGTTTTCCTTTAAAAGTCTAAATATGGACTGCTAGATTAATGCAGTTAATGCCTAGAAACTTCAAATATACTTAAATGATATAGCAAACACTTATTAATAGTTTAAATGAAAAACGAGAATTTACAAGTATGACCCCTGCATACAAACAAACAAGAAAAATACATAATAACAGAAAATGTAGAAAATATCAGCGTAAGGAAATTATTTATCAAATAATAATGGAATGAATTCAATAGGAACTTACTCTGTGGGTAACCCAAAACTATCCTTAATTATAAAGAAAATACAAATTTCGCAGTAACACATTTTCATTGCAGAAATGGCCTAATTCTAACTAAGGGAGATAAACGCGCAAAACGAAAAAGTACCCTCACTGGCTTAATTGCCCATTACATGACAACAAAGTGCTATATTTGCAAAAACAAGAAAAAAATCTCAGTTTGAATTGAAAAAAACAACAACATTTATTACGAGGAGATTATGTGAAAATTAATATGAGTTCTTAGATTATATAACCTTAACTTGTATACACAACAATGTACTATATTTGCATAACCCATGTTAGCTAAAGTTCTATATATCAGAGTCTTTTAGTTTTGTCAGCAGTCTTATAATACTGGTTTCCATCGATTTTTCGCACAAATTGGCTCGTTCCAAGACAACAAATAAAAAAAAAGTTGTCAAAACGTTCAATCTGTGAAAGTGCAGCTTTAAAGTGCAAATGAGTCAAACAAATACATGTTTCCTTCATGTTTTAGTCATATTTCTAAATATAACTGTCAAACACATGAATATCACCTTCTGTTCTTGTAGCCAGTCCAAGAGCTTGCTGGGGAGTATTAAAATGTATGTTGCATTCTCATAAATTCATTGAGGACAATATACGTTTTGTTTTAATTTAAGTACTTTAAACACTTGAAATTATCTCAATCAAGGACTTCGCTGTCGCTACGTTTCACTTTGTATTTGTCATTTTCCGTTAGAGTAGGTTTAGGCTCTTCGTACAACTTTTCAGGTATCTAATCAGTGTTGAGCCAAATACACACTGTGGTTGCAGAATTATCATGTAGTTTAAAATGCTCCTTTCTCAAATCTGAAAATAAATAATTAATGATAAAGAACTTATCAATTCTAAATATTTTAATATCATAAACATATCAACAGAGGTATAATTGCAGTATACGAACTCCTTTTCATAATTAGTATTGTAGAAGGTTGAAAGTAGTAGATATGATTTTATTAGCGTACAGTGTGAAGTATGCATACATTTTGTTTTTAATTATTTGCATCATTATCGTAACCAGTTTACTCAAATTATACTAACAACAGATCGCGCCACATGAAGATAAAGTATTACTTTTGGTTTAAATTAAGAATCAAATATATAACCTGTTTTGTAAACTTCGGGCGCAAATTCTTATTAGATTGTAACGTGCACAGCATTTGTATTGAAACGTTTGAAGAACCGTGGAGATTCTGATTGCGAAGAAAGTGTTACCAAGCGTAAGAACAACATGGACTGTATACAGTGATGTGACGAAAATATCGTACAGATATGTTAGTTTTGTAGGTATAAATAAAAATAATAATTTATAGATGATTGCATATACTTCATATATTAAAGGGGTATACACCAAATACACGAATGGCAAAATATACTGCCGCAAGTTGACGAAGAGGCCAATTAATGCAGGGTTATCCATGGACGATATAGAATGCATGAAGTTGTGATCAGAAGTGAAATCGTTGTGGTAAGACCATGTTAAGTTTTGGCTGTAAAACAGTTCAAGGAAATTGCAATTGGCAGAAGAGAGAAAGCAGAAAACGCGAGATTAAACATTTGGCAGATTGCAACAACACATTCAAAACCTAGCACTATCATATACAAGATATATGCCGTTTTGTAAATATAAACATGTACATATTAGTGCAGTCTGCACGTGATTTGCTTTGGTAAGCACGACACTGTTTTTTTATTATTAACCTTAGAAGTGTTCTTGGTTCTAATGGATTGAATATCTACCCTAGCGTTGTTAAGTTGCTTAAAGACAACCACACCACAAAAGAAGTCCACACTATAAAAAACGGAATCTTAAGCAACAGTCATGTTGACAGCTGGTTTTTTTGTCATATTTCGTGATATCCCGAGGACAGCTTAAATACTCGTCACTTTACCAAGTGTCAGTCGGGGCGTTCATCCGGAACGGTCTCTGCTTATGTTGGTGTTTGATTTTACAACAAAATACGTCATAAAACGACTAAAATCCTCTCCATGTCGGATATTCTTCCGTGCTCTTGTGTTCACTGAAATAATATTTTAAGCGAAATAATATTTGTATGTAATTTAACTGCCTCGGACTTTACAGAATGCAAAAAAAAGTTTTTTTCGTGATGAACACGGCATTTAGCTGCCGTAGCCATTGTTGTGTCTCGGGACTGTCGAATACGCCCATATTCACTACCCTTATCTTCATTTAGTCCAATGTTAGTCTAAAATAAATCAGAAAGATCTCTAAAATGCATATAGCGGATTACAACATCTAAGCGTTGAATACTATTTTAAGCTACAATATGCTATAGTGTTGTGTGTTTTTTTTTTGTTCATGAATGCCAAAATAAGTACAGTAACAAGCCAATTAGCAAAACCATGCAGTTGTCTCATCTCAATTTGAAATAGTATAATCAATAATATATGTAGTTGAACAATTTGCTTATGTAATTTTGTTTATAAGTCACATGAAGAATGTTGATTATTATTGAATACAATCAGATGTCATCGTTCATAATATTAACTAAAGATTCCCATAGCGGACTCAAACTGGCAGTGTATTTGTTTCACATATATAATTTATCAATTTTATCACATGCCCTAGCTTTTTTCGGTTAAACAAAACCATGACGTATCCTTAAGTTTAAAGCATGATTGATATTAATTGCTCAATTTATATAGGTCTGAGAATTAATCATTTCAAATGTTTATTATGGAAATGCTCATTTTAAATTAGTTAGATAAATAATAAAATCAGTACGAATGTGTGTAAACAACTTCATTGGAAAACAAGATACTATTCTAGCAAGTGTCTCATTTTGTTTTGATGATTTTTTGTGAGAAAATGTTGTGCTTTTTCCATTTAAATATTATGTAGCAAACATATTTTCATTTTTTTAATGAAAATAAATCTTTAAATGTTTGGTACCTTCTGCCTTAGAAAGGAAATGATGTCACGGAAATATTTCAAAATATGACGTAACCTGGTGTCGCGTAAGAATTTCAAACAAAGCAAATTTATTTAAAAGTAAAGAGTTTAGTGTTTATCTTGGGACTGTTACTAATATAACCTCAGTATATTAACTAATTGCCGGAATTAAAACGAGTTAATACATATTTTGTTTTAAATTCGGCCTTGTACTACCGTCAACAATGCATGGATCGCGGAAAAATTGCATTGCTATATTGAACTCGGCTCATCATTAGCGCAGGTGAAACAGGTAAGTATTATTTGTTATATTTTACCATTAAAATGCACTACACTTTTCAAAATTCGAAGGAATGCATGTTTATCAATTACCGGAGCTCGTTATCATTATATAGTATATGATGACTCAAAACAGTTCCTATGTAGGACTTTGTGTATGTAGTACTTGTATGAAGTTAGGTTTTGTTACCAGTGAGTATAATCACGCCTTTGAACAACAGTGACGTTGCATTGTATGTTCAATACACATTTAACCACCAAATAGTCTATAAACTATTTTGTAATTATATTTAACCTGTTTTACCTCATCTACAAACCGATTAGGGTGTTGCATAATGCTTTACTTAACCTTTGTGAAAATTGATACGAATTTTTTTTTTAATATGGTCCGATTTAATTTAACGAAACAGCCGTGTTTAACAAAACAGTGTTATTTTGTCGCCCGTTGTAATCGTTGTAATTTAATGAAGAAGTCATGTAAAGTCATGTTTAGTGGTCCGGTGTAATTTAACAAATCAATATTTTATTGTTGCCAGATTTAATTTCACGAAACAGTCGGGTATAGTTGCCCGGTGTAATTTAACAAAACAGTAATGTATTTCGGCCTTGTGTAATTTAATTAAACAGTTATATAAAATGACCCTATGCATTTTTTAATCGTTTCATTGCTGTTTCTAGTCACTAACCACACATTCCATAACGATATTGTTTTATAGAAAAACTTTAATATGCGATGACATTTGCGATTTCATTTCTATGATAATAATAATAATAATAATAATAATAATAATAATAATAATAATAATAATAAAATAATAATGCTAATAATGTACACAAATGAATCAACACATATAAGTAACCATTTAGAAGAGGTGTTTCACATCATGATGTAAACGACATCGACAATAGAATAAAGTTTATTTTACTTTAATCGAAAACTACATAACAAATCTGATTCGCTGGTTATAAGATAATAATACACAACTACTGGGCTTGTCAAAACACTGAATCACTTTAGAGGTACAGTGGTGAGATTACTGCCTTTGAATGATCAATGGAACACTATTACTAGGAGTAAAAACTTACAAAGTTGGCTCATCAGAGCCATTATTAACTTATTAACAATGAGAAAATAAGTATAACTTTATCATACACTGACAATTATAAGGTCTTAATACACATGTTACTATATATAGTAACATTTTAACGTTGTCAGAATAGTCATTATCGGCGCGGCGGGACCATAATCATCAAAATTGATAATAGCCCCGGGGCTATTATAAGTCACGTGACCGATAATGACCCTGCGATTGTCCGCACGTGCAACGTGACGCAATTTCATGTTGTTGAAGATGGCTGACGGAGTAGACATGGGTGAACGTACGCTCGAAAATTTAGCCAACAGGCTACTTCAGCTGGATTCTGCCATCGAAAAAAATGAACATTTCACTGAGGCACAAGCCCGGCAATTCATTGAAGCAAAGAAAAACAAGGCTACGGTAACAAAAACAAGGAGTGACATGAAAAAGGTGAACGATTGGCTGGATGATGACGGCGAGACCCGCCAGATCAAAGACATTCCACCAAAGGAGCTAGATATTCTTCTATCCAGATTCCTGCTCAGTGTCAAAAAGACCAAGCTTTCGGCAGAGGCGAATGGCCCCGCTGCAACCAACTTCGAGCCATCTACCCTGCGTGGCATCTTGTCAAGTGTAAAGAGACACCTGTCCGAGAATGAGGCGTATTTCTGTTTGTTATTATTATCTAAAACAACTAAAGTTAATATATAAACACCTTAATAGTTATATATTTTATAGTTGCCTATAATTTTATGCACAGACTTTGATTATTTTAATCATAATCAACTCGTTTTGCAGAGTACGAAGGCGATGTCATGGGCGGAAAAGAGTTTAAACTCACACGGGACACGCTAAAAGCGAAATGCGTGGACTTGAAAGAAAAGGGACTTGGCAACAAAAAAACAGAGAGCCGATCCCTTCACTTCCTCAGAGATTCAACAACTCTACGAAAAGGAACTTCTTGGAGCCGGTAAGTTTGGCAGTTAATTTATTGTTTACATATCATTAAGCAACAAAGACAAGGGAGACAACTAAAGCATTAAAGAGAACGATATAAGCCAGTCCCCGGTATTCAAAAAAGCCTACCTTTATAATATGTATTGCGTGGTAATAATGAATAATGGGTAATTATTATTGTATGACGAAATTCATGGATTGTATGTCTATTATTTTATATTTCTTTAACCTAATATATATTTTATAAACATTCATTACTATATTAAGGTAGAAAAAAGAAATCTATATGCATTTAGAGTGAGTTTACAGTGCAGTACATTGTTAAACAGTAGAGAACATTATACAACATAATAATCAAGCACATTTTAACTGTGTACTTGTTTCAAATGGTATAAATTTCGAATTAATTACAGCCTCTCCAATTTCCCTCACAAATACCATTTGGCTTAACAACACCATGCACCTTGGATTGCGAGGAAGACAGGAGCACTTGACCATGTTGTGGGGGGACTTGGAATTAAGCCAGACCTCCGATGGTGTGAGTTACTTGGCCTTCACGGAGAGGGCGACAAAAACAAGAAACAGAGTTGCTGGTGACCACAGGCAATATGTACCTAAGCTCTTTGAACAGCCAGGTAACCAAGTAAAAATAGCATTGTTATAAAAAGGTTATTTTTTTCTATTGTTAACAGATGATGTTCATTTATTGCAGTTATTAGCAAAACTGTTTAAACTAAAATCCATTTAAAATAAGAATTCAAATGTTGATTTTGTAAAAAAGAAATAAATATGTGATTGAGTACTCTATATGTGTTTTAAAATTATTTGCAGGAGACCCAAACTGTCCTGTAAGGTTATATCAGCTTTACAAGGAAAAGAGACCACCTCAGATGTCCGCCCCAGAAACAAGGTTTAATGTAGCCCTGAATCCAAATTTTGGAAAGGGAACAGAATCAAATGATCTCTGGTTCATCAACCAAAACCTGGGAAAAAATAAATTGGGACAACTGGCCAAAACCATGAGTGAGCAGGCTGGATTTCAGGCTAGGCATGTTAATCACTCTGCAAGAAAAACATGCATTACAAATTTGCTGGATACCGGTTGTTTCCCCACTGAGGTGGCACAGCTGACTGGTCACAAAAATCTGATGTCTCTAAATCATTACCATACAAACAATATAGAAAAGCAGCAAAACATGTCCAATATTCTTCACATGTGTAAAAGAAAAGAACCAGTGACAAATCCAGAACCAGAACCAGTTACTAGCATGGAGGAATTTGATGATGATGACAATCAGGAACTTATATTAATCTCTAATTAACGATCGGATACAGACGTGACCTGCAACCGTATTAACAACTATTAATTTATTTCATCTTAAAGTCTATTAATTAAGAATGCTTCATCGAAAATTGAATAGAGAAACGGTATTAAAATAACCATATTTCTTTCATGCTTTTCGATGAAATATGGAGTTTTATCAGTGAAATAACAACGGTGAAAATATCAAACTCATAGTTTTACTGCTAAAAAAGGAGTGAAAACTTCCAGAACTTCTTTTAAATCCATTGCAGTTACTTCCCCTTGATCAAAACAGAACACTTCACTTTGAACCAGAAAATGTAGGTAAAAATATTTAAAATTGAAAGATATGTAACGATAGTTTAAATGAAGATATATTTTTAAAATAACATCTAACCGTTTATAACAATTAATTATCATTAAATTTCGAAAATTAAATTTAATTTTAGAAAAGGTTGTCCTTTCGATACTTCCTCTTTTATTACTTAAGCCTTGGTGCCATTGTCTACATGTTATGTGTGCAGAAACGTGTACCTTTTATTACTGGACACATCATTTCAATATAAGTTATGAATCATTGCAAACTGGCTCTGAATGCTACCACGTACAACACGCCCATGTTTGACTGAATAGGCGGCTCTCGAAATTGACGTAAGAGGTGACGTATCTTAGGCGCGCAACACTTTGACATGCGCCCCTCCTTTAGAGCTTAAAGCGCATGGTATAAATTGTTTGCATATTAATTTGGGGCTACTCCCACATGAAAAAAATTGGCAATTTGTAATCAGAATGGTGTATAATGAGCGTACTCATTTCATTCAAATTTAACACGGTATCCTTCATAAGAACCATTGTTTTGACATTTACTCATCCTTTTTTGAATATTGAACAAAAACAATTGTGGTAAATCTTACTTGGAAGTAAGAGTGCATCTTTAAGAAATTCCTAGGAAATTCATAGGAAACCTTCACATATTAAGTTGACATTCATTCACCAACTACTTCTTAAGAATGTTTATGAATAGAACTTAAGATAAACAAAAGTTCTATCTTAAGTTGAGACAGATTTCATATTTCTGAAGAAAAACTTAAGAAGTTTTATGAATACGGCCCCAGCGGAGTAAAACTTACTGTCACTCAAAAAACACACCCAAAACACTAAATTTCTGCTCAGTTACTTTGGTTAACATACAAGTTTACAACCAGCTCACAAGACGATATGGGATGCTCAATGTAAGTCGGAAAGTGAAGGTCACTGCAATTATTGAGAACCAAGTTGCGTCAAATTTAGTTGTATCTAGTGTGTTTTTATCTTGTTTATCTTGAGGTGATTATATGTGTCCTGGTGGTTTTTTACACCCATAAAGACAGAGATCAAGCCTTCTCACACGTCACCAGGTGATAAGCCATCTGAGAAGTATGAAAGTCCTCACACTACCAAACTGACATTATGGGATAAAAGCCTCTCAGATCCAAGTATCCATCAAGGCACACTCAGACAAAGTCTTTGACTACAAAAAGATGCTTGAAAGGCAAGCGAGATTTCATTACAGTTTTTTTTCACCATTTCTGTGCCGCAAAATTTCGTGTTGATGTTGGCGGACGTGTGGTGATGCGGTAAAGAAACTGGCCTAACTGTTTGGACAAGAACATATCAATCGCAGACAATATTACATAATTATGAGTATATATAGTTTATGTCGTGTAGTAGAAAATGCCACAGAATAGCTGGTTCAACATCAAAAGACATTACAAGCCGGCAATAAAGTGAAAAATTACCAGCATCGGCGATATAATAGTCGAGGGGTTACGCAGGCCGGCCCATCCAGAGTTCCTTTGTTGACGAACTACCAACACAGCACTCTCCTTTTGCTTAATGTTTGTGGAATAATCAAAGGGAAGCTTAAGACAAATATATTTCAAAGAGTATTAAAAAAGTTGCTTGGAAATTAAGAAAATGCAATAACGGTTTAAGCAATTAATGTAAGTAAACAAATATACAAACACACACATACACACCAGCTGAAATTTGACTTTAATTTAGTTTAAAGTTTGATATGTACTGTGTATTTTGAATGGCTGGGGAAGTTGTTGCAAACCAAAGAGTGATTTTGCCTCCTCTTTTACATCTGTAAGCTCTTTTTCTAATATTGGTACAAAGGGAATGCGTCTTAATGCACAGTGTATTAGATTAAATTGAAAACTGTTCTATCTTGGTATGTGTATGACTGAGGAAACTGTTTGCCTAGACTTAATAGAATGTAATCATTGTCGTATCGCATTATTGCTGCTTCAAATTGGATGTTTCTGTGCAGTAATGATATATTTGTTGAAATCAAGAGTTGTATTTATCAGTTGAAACATACCTTATTTGACTTTATATTCAATATATTTTGTAACATACGTATACTATTTATGTCAATTTATTTATCTTACGATATTGTTTCATACACAATGATAGGATGGCTCCATTTTTTTATTGTCTTAAGTAGCATAGCAAAAAGTAACATAACAGAAAGTGAAGACTATAATGTTAATGGCTATTGCCTCAGCTCAATTAATATAAAACTAGAACGAAATTCGGATTTCCCGTCTAAATATCATATAGATGAATTACAGTCGTAGTGGCCATTAAAGCAAACCGGACTAAAGTCTAAAGTCAAATGCTGCGGACAACATGATTTATGAGTAATGATCAATCTGGAGCAAATGCTTCTTTCTTTGCATTCTGTGTACTTATTCTTACTGTAGAATGCTTCATTTTTATGTGGGATTAATTATTGTCTGTCGGTTTTATAGCTTTAAGTGATAACTTATTTAATCATCGTGGCATTGCTACAAACACTTACATAAAATTGGTATCCTTGTGCCCAACGCATTCAATCTTACTAACTGAACTATCTCATTGCTTACGACACACAGATATTTCGAGTGTTTGCTTAATTTTCCATTTTTTTGAATTTACTGGGTTTTGTATAAAAAGTTAATACAATTTAATTTTAAAAGAATGCGTCATTATATGTATCAGTTCTAATCACGGGATTTTCAAATACTTAATATACACACATTTTACTCGGAAACCATTATGCGTTTTTTTTAAATGAGTATACCAAAAAATGCGACAACATATTTTTGTTAGCTTGTACAGTGATATATTACCGGTCTCATTCTAGCAAGCTTTGACAATTGTTGTTTTGAGGAAATACCGTATTTTCCGATGTTGCGACCACCTGGTGTCTAGTTTCTTTAAGATATTATGAAGTCATAATCGGGATATGAACACAGTTTGGCTTGTTCAAGCGTCTGGAATCCAACTGCGTTCATATCCCCGATAATGGCAACAATCCCGCTTTTCATTACTTATATTTACACCAATAGTTCATTATTTCATTCAAAACATGTTATCAAATGCTTCATTTCATTACAGAAAGCCTTACAGTTATTCTTTCTCGCCCATTCTGTAAACAGAACGACCCGACGTAAACCGGAAACAGTCTATCAAATAACGTCACAATAACACGGGAAGAGATCAACCACTTAAAATCACTTTTAAACGTAAACTTCAAACATTATTGAAAACAGTTCATTTAACTTATCACAAACTAACACTTTCTAAAATATAGATTTAAGTCTTTGAGGCTTGCTGACACAATACAAACAATGTCACGATAAACAATTTTCAATTTGCATGTTTGTCGGTTTTCACTGATTCGCGATCCGAACATATCCGAAGATGTTGCGTTCATAGGATGATAATCCCCATTGCCGAAAGGCTGTCCATTTAAGGAATGAAAGTTATTAAAATAAATATCTAATTTTAAAATCAACTAGCCGGAACTGTCAGATATTTAATGGCACGATGTTTTATGTCTGACCCTATAAAACATGAGAGTCTGAGAAACTCTTTTTTCTTTATTTCCAAATAGTTTGCTCATGTCATCGGTAAAATAATTTTGTAATAAAATACCGTGTAAATAAGCAAAAATATCTCTTGGCTGTCTTTCTATTCGTCAGTGTCAAGATAACAATGGAGCCATAAGATCAAGGACACTTTTGGCATTTCACTCGTACTTGTTCTGAGACAGTTATTCATTTTAAATTTTAAATTTTCTAATGTTGTTGTTTTTTCTGAATCTTAAAAGCAACCTTAAATAGTTAAAATAACAACATAGAAATGATTTAGAGTGTCTTCTTTACTTGTAATGTTATCCAGGTTTATTCTGAAATTGTGTACAGTTGTAATTGTAAGTTCAACAAAATATTGTTTAAATTAAACCGAAGCCATTTAATGTGAATACACATTAACTAGAGCGCCCCAGAAAACGGTGCATTAAATGGCTAAATGTCAGAAGAAATGACATAGGGAAGGGCGGACACTTGCAACAAACCAATGTTTTGTTACGCCTAATTATTATTCAGGCTGTCTCGGAGAGGGGCAGTTAGGTCGATATATAATTTATCAAACACATATTTATTAGAGTATGTGAAACAAAAAAGGAAAACACTCTATGAACAAGAAAATATGTGCCAAAGTATATAATTCTTCAAATCATTTGACAGTTCTGATAAAATTAACTCCATGTTTATAGATATCATTCTTTGTACATTTCTATATTACCTATTTAGGTTAGGAATCATATCATACAATTGATATTTGATATATTATGGACGATGTATATATTTTATACAGAAACAAGTCTAAGCTTGTGTAAATAAACATACACATAGAATATATATATTCTTTACATTGTATATGTTTCGCAAGAAAGGTCACCAATATATCACAGTTATATTGAGTAAAATGATATCGTATTGCTAGAAAATAGGAAATAATTAATTACGAATTATTTTGAAAATTGCTACATTGATTTAGAAGGCGACTTTAACGCAATAACTAAGGATTTGCGGGACTACTTTTCTGCAGATAGCTTAGACAATGTGTATGGATATCATGTAGATTACGTTGGCGATACGTTTGAAAAACCGCGTAATAATAAAGATCTTAGTCGAGTAAATAGTTTTGGAAGGTCATTAATTGATCTATGTTGTATAACATAATTATACTTCAGGGGATATAACATGTTTAGCAGAAGAGGGACAAAGTTTTGTAGACTATCATATTGTTGCCGCAGAACTGTTTCCGTATATTTCCTACTTTAGCGTCATGAATCGAGACGAATCGTCCCACTTTCCCATCGTCTCTCATATAAAGCACCGCGATGCACGTTATTTGGCATAAATCTTGAATAAAGCCTCGAAAGCATTCAAACTGCTATTGACGAACACATCAACGAGGCGGTCGCGCTCATATTACATGTATATAATTCGTCTACATATAATTTGCGCTCAAATAAAGAATTTAAGTCTACTATACAATCCAGTCCGTTTTGTGGGATAACGGATGCGATGAATTGAAGCGCGATAAGTATTCACTCGTACATCGCTTTAGATACTCAGAAAATGACTGTAAAAAAGTTCTGTTACTATGAGCTAGCAATAATCCAAAACAGTCTTGGTTATTATTGATGTCTAACGCACGCGAAACTAAATCAGTTCCTTGTAATATGAAGAATTAAGAGTGGTTTAGATATTATAAAGATACATTATTTCAGGATGCTCAGTTTAACTTGTAGAATCTAAACACATATGGTATACACAACCATGACATGGATTGTGTATAATATTCTATTACTAACAAAGATGTGTTTCGGAGTATCAAAAAACTAAAAACGGACAAGGAATGAGGCGCTTATAAAATAGGGACAGAGTTTTATAAGCACACGTGAGACCAAATAGCACGCATATTATTCATACTTTTCAATAAGATTTTAGATACAGGGTCATTCCCAGATGCCTGGTGCCAAAACATTTTGATGCCTTTATTTAAGTCAGGCTCGAGAAACGATCCATCTAATTATAGGGGCAATAATAAATGATCGGCTTACACGTTGGGCGGAGGAGTTCGACATGATTGGCAAGGCACAAGCGGGTTTTTGTGCGGGTTATTTTACGATAGAAAATATTTTCTGTTTACAATCAATTATAACGAAATACACATAAAGGCCTGGGGGTAGGTTTTACGTATTGCTTGTCGACCTTAAAAGGCATTTGATTCGTTAGTTCACCAAAAACTGTTAACTTGTTTGATAAGTAAAGACATTCTTGGAAAAATATTAAATGTTCTTGTATCAATGTATGCAAATTTGACCGCGCGTTACAATCGAAATGTGGAACTAATTCAAAGCCTTTATTTGCAACAGACACCAGACTGAGGAGATTTGAGCTCATCGATAACTTTTAGTCTATAAAATAAGGACCTCTGTTCTTATTTTAGGGAAAATTTTAATAGAGGATATCGGAAAAGTGTGAAATAAATGTTTACTTAGAGACACCAAAAATCATTATATTTCGAAATGGCGGCCCGTTGAGAAATGATGAAACTTGATTACACAAAGGTCAAATAGTGAAGGCAACCTTTTTGTATAAATATGGTCTACTTTTTTCCCCGCACAACACAAGTTAACATTGCAGGCCAGAAAAGCACTTTTGGTCCATTTGGTCGCTTTAATAACAGTTTATTGTCAAATGTTTGACTCTATGGCGGTCCCTATTCTGACATATGGAGCGGAAATCTGGGGTTGTAGCTACGCCAATGAGATCGAGCGAGCTCAAAATTCGTTCTGTAAAAATGTTCTCGGTCTAAATATAAGCGCTAATAATTGTATGGTATTAGGTGGATGTGGTCGAGTTTCATTTTGCGTGATATATCATTTAAAATATATTAAATACTGCATATGCATTTGCAAAAAAATCATCGCTGCCCGAAACTTCATGTTAAATCGTCAAGACGTTATTGGAATAATAAATTGGTTAACAAAAGTAAGAGAAGTATTATTTTAGTATGGATTTGGTTACATCTGGTTATGGCAAGACGTACGCGACATTAATACTTTCAACGCGCAATTCAAACTTCGTTTTATCGACTGTATGACTCAGGGGTGGCACGAAATCGTCAATACATCTTCAAGATGCGATGCACGTAGCGATGTCTTATACCGGGCTCAGATCAATAAGGCCCAACAAACAAATATAACAAACTGTTGTCATAAATGGAGACACACTATGTGGACTGAGTTTTTTCACCTATTTGGCATAAATCTTGAATAAAGCCTCGAAAGCATTCAAACTGCTATTGACAAACACATCAACGAGACTGTCGCGCTCATATTACATGTATATAATTCGTCTACATATAATTTGCGCTCAAATAAAGAATTTAAGTCTACTATACAATCCAGTCCGTTTTGTGGGATAACGGATGCGATGAATTGAAGCGCGATAAGTATTCACTCGTACATCGCTTTAGATACTCAGAAAATGACTGTAAAAAAGTTCTGTTACTATGAGCTAGCAATAATCCAAAACAGTCTTGGTTATTATTGATGTCTAACGCACGCGAAACTAAATCAGTTCCTTGTAATATGAAGAATTAAGAGTGGTTTAGATATTATAAAGATACATTATTTCAGGATGCTCAGTTTAACTTGTAGAATCTAAACACATATGGTATACACAACCATGACATGGATTGTGTATAATATTCTATTACTAACAAAGATGTGTTTCGGAGTATCAAAAAACTAAAAACGGACAAGGAATGAGGCGCTTATAAAATAGGGACAGAGTTTTATAAGCACACGTGAGACCAAATAGCACGCATATTATTCATACTTTTCAATAAGATTTTAGATACAGGGTCATTCCCAGATGCCTGGTGCCAAAACATTTTGATGCCTTTATTTAAGTCAGGCTCGAGAAACGATCCATCTAATTATAGGGGCAATAATAAATGATCGGCTTACACGTTGGGCGGAGGAGTTCGACATGATTGGCAAGGCACAAGCGGGTTTTTGTGCGGGTTATTTTACGATAGAAAATATTTTCTGTTTACAATCAATTATAACGAAATACACATAAAGGCCTGGGGGTAGGTTTTACGTATTGCTTGTCGACTTTAAAAAGGCATTTGATTCGTTAGTTCACCAAAAACTGTTAACTTGTTTGATAAGTAAAGACATTCTTGGAAAAATATTAAATGTTCTTGTATCAATGTATGCAAATTTGACCGCGCGTTACAATCGAAATGTGGAACTAATTCAAAGCCTTTATTTGCAACAGACACCAGACTGAGGAGATTTGAGCTCATCGATAACTTTTAGTCTATAAAATAAGGACCTCTGTTCTTATTTTAGGGAAAATTTTAATAGAGGATATCGGAAAAGTGTGAAATAAATGTTTACTTAGAGACAACAAAAATCATTATATTTCGAAATGGCGGCCCGTTGAGAAATGATGAAACTTGATTACACAAAGGTCAAATAGTGAAGGCAACCTTTTTGTATAAATATGGTCTACTTTTTTCCCCGCACAACACAAGTTAACATTGCAGGCCAGAAAAGCACTTTTGGTCCATTTGGTCGCTTTAATAACAGTTTATTGTCAAATGTTTGACTCTATGGCGGTCCCTATTCTGACATATGGAGCGGAAATCTGGGGTTGTAGCTACGCCAATGAGATCGAGCGAGCTCAAAATTCTTCTGTAAAAATGTTCTCGGTCTAAATATAAGCGCTAATAATTGTATGGTATTAGGTGGATGTGGTCGAGTTTCATTTTGCGTGATATATCATTTAAAATATATTAAATACTGCATATGCATTTGCAAAAAAAAATCGCTGCCCGAAACTTCATGTTAAATCGTCAAGACGTTATTGGAATAATAAATTGGTTAACAAAAGTAAGAGAAGTATTATTTTAGTATGGATTTGGTTACATCTGGTTATGGCAAGACGTACGCGACATTAATACTTTCAACGCGCAATTCAAACTTCGTTTTATCGACTGTATGACTCAGGGGTGGCACGAAATCGTCAATACATCTTCAAGATGCGATCTCAATAAACACGTTAAATCTTACTCAATCCGGAAAAATACCTTTCCATAAATTTGTCACATGAATTTGTTCGCGGGCTCGCGCGATTTAGGTGTTCAAGTCATCAGTTAAATATCGAAGTTGTCCGGCATATTAACATTGAAAGATATCATTATGACAGAATATGTGCGATCTGCTTAATGAACGAGAACAGGCTTTTGTTAGAAGAAAAAATGCATGCGTTTTTCATAATCCCGAGGTTCTCTACTGTAAGAAATTTTATATAGCTGGTACACGGGTCGTTCCGACCTACATGCATTTTACAGACTCCTGCAGTCAGGAAAATTTTTTTTATTAGACAAGCGGCAATACTTATTTGTTGCTTGTTAAAAATGGCGGATTAATACTAAATTGCGTATACAATTTATATTAAGCAATGTCACCACTATATTGTAATAAATGATGTGTATATAGTAGTAAGTATTTTGGGCCGAGGCCACGATGTAATGACTAAAGTTGAGTTGAGTGTATATGATATCATATACAACCAAATTGAGATTAATAAACTTAAATTATTCACCAAAGGTTAAGTTCCAATAGAAAATTTCCTTCATTTGGAGATTTGTTTTCAAAAATGATTATTTTTGAATTGTTGTTTTCTAATCTGACTTAAACAATATATAAATTTTGTTCAGAATTAAAAATTCCGCATTTGAGTCCGCATAATCCTATATGAGAATAATTCAATTGATGGCCAACGGAAAAAACAACAACATTATTTTGAATTATTATTTTCATACTTCTTACCTGTTTTTTGTACATGTTGCTGAAAATATTGACTATATACAATGCAAACTTACCTTGTGCCATTTTGGAAGTTTGTGTCTCAAACATAAAATCAGTTTGCAAATAAACCGAATTTACAACCTTAAAACAAATGCTGTATTTTAGTGTCTATTTTAATCCGTATTCATGTTCAGCAATCATATGCAATACAGTATCATTGAATTGCAAATAATTGTAACAATTTCGGTCCGATCTTTGTAATAACATAACAGATAAGTTTCACATATTACTGTCAAAGAATGAAGCTAAAGTTGGGTGTCGGTTAATCCGATTAAATGGTAATAACAGTTCAGGAGGAAGAAGAACAATATAATGGTTAAATATTTTTCTTCTAAATTAACAATTTTGTACTTGTTCGGCACACACGCATACGCGATTGCACACGCATACGCAAACGTACACACGCATACGCACACGCACGCACACACACACACACACATGCACACACACACACACTAACACTAACACACGCATACCCACACGGGGTGTTCGTATGCCAATACAGGGCTTAATCCCATCAGTACTTTTCAGGTTCAATCTGTATAACAAATGGACATATTCCTACCAGGACTCGTAATTATTTCAGTTCTTAAAGGGCACTCTATCACGCGGACTCGAATATATGTATTTATTATTATAAATATATATAAGAAATAAAACACACCATTGAGGGTCATATGACATTATAAGGACCGACCAGACAGCCACAGAAAGTGAAAATGGATCGAGGCGATAGTCGAGGTGGTGTGTAAATATTTCTTATATCATTCCGAACATGTTGTATTAACATTCAATATCTTTAAATCTCTTAAGATGTGTTTTTTAAACAAAGCTGATATTGGCCACTTGCTACAAATGTGAAAAAAAGCAAACTGCGCTTACCACTTGTATGACGTCAGCGGTCCATATAACTTTTTGGCGAGGTCTGGCCCGCCAAAAAATATGATAAGGATGACGTCATTAAACTGGATTTTCATCAAAATACAGTGATATACGGACCGATCGACTTTATATATAAAAAGAAGGGACTCATTTATGTAAGGTATAATATAAGTATATAAATCATACATAAAGGACACACTAAATTAGGACTCAACTTACTTGACATGTAATATTGAGAATATTTGACCTGTCCCTGTATTTTTCATTGTAAAAAATTATATGTATTTATTTTTTTATCTCCTTAATTCAAAATATACTCTACAATTATTTCTGCCATTTACGTGTATATCTGCAAATAATTTCTATTTAGCTTTTGTTTGGATTAGTTTGCTACATATAAATGTTCAAACAAACCTATTATCTAGTAAGTATGTTAAAATATGTAAAACAATCTAAAATCCCTTCCAACATCGATACGATTACAGGGCGTGTTATTTCAAAAAGCGCGTTTGTTGTGTATCTTAATTTCAATTAAATAATGAAAATATCAACATTGCTTCCTGAAATAATACCGAAATAGAATATGAAATAAGAAATGCACAAAATGGAAAGCGGTGTTGCGACGGAATCTTAAAAAAATCAACGTGTCATAAAGTGAGGGTAGGGTGTTGATGTAACGGGATGTGATGTGAGATGGAGAGCGGGGAGGTCTCAAGATTCCATACCGTGATTTGACAATAGACGGCAGAAAAAAAGATTAGGATTATGTTTCATCCGTGACGCAATGTAATAGGACCATAGAAGGAAATTGACGGATATGATGTTTAAAACATTTTTAGTTTACATTTGTGAGCAATATTACAAACACCTGTCTGGCAGCGATGTAACAAATTATTGTGACATTTCATCTTAGTAAAAATAAGTTGAAAACAATATGCAATGAACATTACATCATTAAATTGTCAAAGTTTGTTAGAAAAAGAGCATATTGATAATGTTTTCACCACCATATATTTGTAAACAAAGCTTTAAACAGCCATGTTCGCGCCAATTTGACTTAGTAATTATTTTAAAAAAGGTAGGTCATAACATCTGTGCACATGCTCATTCCATCTAACATAAATGAACAAAAAAATATCTTTCAGGAAATAGTACGCGTTCATTTCTGCGCATTGTAATCAAAGACATCTAATTTACACCATGTATTGAAGAAAACAACATATTGCGCAATTATCTTAACTGTCAGTGAAAAACAATCGTTACTACTCGGCAACCTCCGGCAAGTTTCAGAAGACCGACCGAAGTGTTTCGATTGTCTAGCAACATATTCGCTCTCACATGGTATACTATATTTGCCGAAAAGGTAAACAATTGGTTAGAAAGCATCGTTTAAAATCAGGTTACTATAAAGTATAAAAATGCTATTAAACGATAAAGTTATTTGTAGAAATAGATACAAATAGCATATATCTCATTAATGTTTGTGTCATTGGGTGTCAATTAAGACTTGATATAAATAAAGTGTTTTCAAGGCACACGCATTTGATACCCCTAAGCTAATCGTTTAAACACATAAAACCATCTGATTAGAAAATAATATTGGTCAAAATCTATATTATAAGTATATGCTTAACAAAACAATTACCTGGCATGTTCCATGTGTTGATAACGTTGACATAAAGAGTGGTGCATTCTGTAGTTCATCAAATCCTACTTTCACTGTGTGTAATTTAAACACTGGTAGATTCACCACATCTGAGTAACACAGTTCGAGTAATCCAACTTCAGTAAGATGTTTCAGGTTTCCAAGGCGTCGTAAATCAAGAATTTTGTTTTGCTTTGAACCTTTATGTAGCCGTCTCAAACCTTTCCATATTAATAACTTTTGAATTCCTTTTCGTTTATGTAGCCAGTGGACGTCCGTCATATTTGACAAATCAAGTTTTTTCATTGTTTGCAAGCACTCAATTTCAGAGTTGTAGAATGTAGATGTGAGGTTCGGAGCTAGTCGGGGAGTAATAAACTCTATACTGCATTCTACTAAATGACTCAAATTCAAACCAGTGACATCTTTGAAGTTTGTCCCCTTAAGATGTAAATACTTCAAACCCTTGAACATCTTTAAATCAAGAACTTTGTCGTCACTTCTGTTCGCAGAATCGATACGCTCCTCGATATACAATGACATGCATGATTGATTTATCTTCACATATTGTTCTAAAACGGTTGCTACGTTCTCATCTCGTGTGTCATCAAAATGCTCATTATAGGTGACATGCTGCAGGCACAATTTCCTCCCTGAGTTGTCGCTCCTGTCTAGCTCTTTTTGGCCTTTTCGGATCGTATCATGCAGCATCATCGCTTCAAATGAAGGATAACCATCTCTATCACAAAAGTCCGTGAACAGCTCGTTCATTTCTTTTGAAAGTTCTTCAGCAGCTTTTGTATCAATACTGCAAAGGAAAATTAAAATCTGAGACAAACTAATTCCGCTTTCTCCTCTGTTATTTTTGTATGTGTGTTTGATATGCGAACAACACTTTGCAATGTCTTTTGATATACACAGCGCCGCTAGGTACTCTTGAACAGTTTTGTGCAAGAAGTAATATTGCGGGGAATCACCTGGATCATTGGTGCAGGATATGATGCCAGATTCAAGAGATGCAGTTTTTTGACTCTCAAAGTTCACATTCTCCTCCTCATCGATTTCAAATACAATTGTTTGATTTTCATCTTCAGCAAATAACTTTGCAAATGCTATTTTGCTCAGGGTGGGTATAATTTCCTTGTATTTGGATCTAGGAGATGAGCTTCTCTTGTCGCACGATTCAGAGCATCGTTCTTTTAGCAACGTTTCATATAGATCAGAAAGTTTCATATCTGTCAAAAGCCTTCCCTTGTATGAAAGCCAAACAATGTGAGCTAACACGATGGGGTATTCACTGAAATGCCATAAATTGTTTTCTTGTATTTCCTTAATGCAAAGTTCGTGATTTAGTAGTGTTCTTGTGCCTTCTGGATTATGGGACATCCCTGTACTGGGTAAATCATTCAAACGAGATACTATGTTCTCGACGAGCTTTTCTGGGTTCGAAACGCCATTCACCATCACGTGTTTGCCAATCTTTGAGAGGCCTATTTTCAGCTCAGCCAGTTTGTATGGCCTTGTGGTGATGAGTAAGGTGCAGTTTTCCCAACTTGTTTTAACATGAGGAATTCTTTCACCCGAATGGCATCCTTCAGGGTGCTGCCATTCGTCTAGACCATCAAGGACAAGCAGACAGGTGTTGGATTTTAAGATTTCTCCAAGCAATTCTTCTCCGCTAGTTTTGTCTATGCCGATCCTCTCTATGATGAATTTTAATATCATTTTCTTTATGCAACATTCTTTCTTCGCCTCACGGAGAATTATGTGAAACACAAATTCAAATTGACTTGAAAGTTCGTTCACTTTAGTATGTGTCCGAGTATAGATTGTCCGTCCTTCTCGTTTAGTTTCACACCAATCATGAACAATCTTCTTACAAAGGGAAGACTTTCCCGACCCAGGCTCGCCTTCAACAAATACTGTTTTAGCCAATGTGCCCTCCTTGATTTGAAAAATGTCATTCAATTCAGCTATATCGCCCCCTTTGTCTTTGCCATTTTCTTTTAGAGTAAGTTTAGGATTTTCATATATTTTCTCAAGTGCCTCATCGATGTCAAGCCGAATAGACAATGTGCTTGCAGTGTTGTCGTATAGTTTAAATAGCTCCTTTTTCAAATCTGGAAATAATATTATTTACTATACCGCAGTCATCCTATCTAAATATCAAATGATATATACAAAGATACAAAGGAATAAATGCCGTATACGAAAACAATTGGATTTTTTGTTTCAAAAGTTGACATTTATTATTTAAACGCTGTGTATTCATACTTTTGTTCTTAATAGTTTGCACCAATGGCTCAGCAAGTTATATTAAGCATGGATATTTGTGCAAAATGAATATTTTCTTTTCCTATAGGGCCAAATGTCTGATTTGAAGTCAGTTAAATTTTGTTTTGTAAACGTCTGGAACATATACTAATATGAACTGCGACAAACAGGAATGAGTCTTATAGTTATGTTTGAATTATTAGTTTATTTTGGTATCATATCAAATGTCACATCACCAACTTGGGACCAAAGTTGAATTGTCAATAGCAAGACACTAAAGTAAAAAAAGTATTCTTAAAACATATTTACAAAAAGCCCCATGACCTTAACTTCGCATCAAAAACTATGAACCACAGTTATGTTGTCAGTAGCAAAACACTATGACGTCATATAGTTTTCATAACCCATATTTCCTACAGACCAATGATTTGAAATATGCATCAAAATAGGGAACCACAGTTATATTTTGAGTAGCAATGCACTACAATGTCAGATAGTTTTCATAGCCCACATTTCCTACAAACCCATGCCCTTGTTTACGTTTCTTAAATGGGAACTTTATTCTTATTGTCAATAGCAAAACACTATGACGTCAAATAATTTTCTTAAGTTATAGTCACTATATGACACATTTTGCTTGTCGTGGTTTAAGATAATAGTCGATTCATAGGAATGAGCAAAGTCATAGCTAATATTCCTTGACCCTTTCCCATGTCGCAATATCAATTTAGTATAACTACTCAAAATCAGGTTTACTTTGCAATGGGCTGATGTCTAATGATTTTTCCAACGCTTTCAGCCATCCAGGGTCAACCAGTCTAAACGTAAGAATGTGGTCATGATCTCCATCTGTGTTTGAAAGTTGTGACGGTTCTATCGACGAATTGTAAGGGTGGTTGTTGAAATACTTGTGCATGTCATAATCTCTTATTAAAGGTGTATTTTTGCAACACTTACATTCCCATGGATTTGTCAATACTTTGACAATGTCATTTACAAACTGGCTACCTGTTGGTCCACAGATAGCTTTTTGTTTGCTTGTTACGGCATTAAACTGTAATATCGCTTTTTTGCCAAGATTAAGCATCTTTGGGTGACAGCAATCTAGAAATACAATTACTTTCGTCACATGTTTAAGACAATTGAATTTCTGTTCAAGCTCACTGTCTTTCAGCGTATGGGCGTCTAGTTGAAATCCTTCATCCCCATGATGACCCGAATAAACTAATACGATGGTGGTGATCTCTGGAGTATCAATCTTGCTGAACGCTTTCTCCAATTGTTCACCGTACGTTGTAGTAGATTTCTTCACTGTGACTACATTGTCCCTGGAAAAGAAATATGTGCGTCAAAGGATTCAAAATTTGGATTATAAATGAAGTTATTTTTGAATAAAATACTGAATTATGCAAGAAATAACTCAATCGTATCACTATACCCGGTTGCGACCACTCTTAACGTGTCTTTACTAACTACAGTTATTCTTTCCGGCACGTGAATCATCTTACCTTCACGTCACAGAATAAACAAGATATGTTTGTCAAACATTATGCCCCTCCCCCCAGAACGCCATATTGTCAGAAGTATATGGTCAATTAAATAAAATATGCATGGACCGAAATGACAGCTGATTTGACACTGACATTGGATGCCGTTGAGGCAGTTTTAAGATTATGACCATTCGAAGAGTGAGGATAGAGTGTGTTATGACCATGACCTTTGACTCTATGACCCCAAAATCCATAAGCGTCATCAGCTGGTCACAAAAAATCTAAATGTCAAGTTTGAGGGCCATTGGTGCAGGCATTGACAAGTTATCACACATACAAGTGTTTTTCATTCAAGGTCACTGTTACCTTGACCTTTGACCCAAATGACCCATAAAATCATACGGGATCATCTACAGGTCAGACACAACTCCAAGTCAGGTTCGAGGGCCATGGGTGCAGGCATTATCGAGTTATTACTCGAAACATTTTCGCATTTAAGGTCACTGTGAACTTTACCTTTGTCCCAATGACTCCTAATATCAATAAGAGTCATTTTCTGGTCAGGCCCAACTTCTATGTCAAGTGTGATGATCATAGGTTCAGTCATTGTTGAGATATCACTGGATGATTTGTTAACCTTTTTGCGATAAAGGTTACTGTGACCTTGACCATGGCCCGATAACCCCAATGTTAAGTGGGGTCATCCTGGTCAAGCACAACCTTCATGTCAAGTTTGATGACCATCAAAGGAATTGTCGAGTTTGCTTTCAAGATGTGACCTTGACCTTTGACCCCTAAAATAAAAAGGGGTCATCTACTTGTCAGTCCCAACCTCCAAGTCAAGTTTGAGGGCCATGGGTGCAGGCATTTTTGAGTTATCACACGGACAACCTTTTTCCATTCAAGGTCACTGCGACCTTGACCTTTGGCCCGATGACCCCCCAAAATGATAGGGTCATCTACTGGTCAGGCCCAACCTCTAAATCAAGTTTAAGGGCCATGGGTGCAGGCATTTTTGAGTTATCACACGGACAACCTTTTACCATTCAAGGTCACTGTGACCATGACCTTTGGCCCGATGACCCCAATAACAATAGGGTTCATCTATTGATCAGGCCCAACCTCCATGCCAAGTATGAGGGCTATGGGTGCAGGCATTGTCGAGTTATCACTCGGACATCATTTAACCATTCAAGGTCACTGTGACCTTGACTTTTGGCCCGATGATCCCCTAATACAGTAGGGGTCATCTACTGTACAGACCTAACTTCCATATAAAGTTTGATGACTATAGGTCTAGGCATTGTTGTGTTAACACTCGGACAAGCTTTAAAATTATTTTACCATTAAAGGTCAGTGTGACCTTGACCTTTTACCCGATGAGCCATAAAATCAATTGAAGTCATCTACTGGTCAGGCCCAACCATCATGTCAAGTTTGATGACCATATGTCCAGGAATTGTTGAGGTATCAATCGGACAATCTTTGGTCTACCGACGGACCGACCGACCGACCGGCCGACATACCGACCGACATGTGCAAAGCAATATACCCCTCTTCTTCGAAAGGGGGCATTATTAATGTTTGACGTGATATTTTGCTACATTGTCCCTGGACAATTAAAAGAAAGTAACAGTTGACGAAGACATTTTCATGTAAAACAGTGACGTGGATTAATACACTCTTGAAACAAGCAAGCGATACCGAGTACACGCCATACCTATACTTCTAACTTGAATACCGTTCGATGAAATAAACGTTGTATATTGAAAAGAATGAAACATACTTTACACCCATCAGAATTGCTTTTGTAATGACTCTATCTTTCAGCTTTTCTATATCGTCTTCAAAACGTTTTGTTATGTCCTCTTTCTTATCTGTGCCCGCTATGAAAATGGCACCCCAGCGATCACCTAAAACATCCATAAAAATCCTTAGTGCTATGCAATATTAAGGCAATGACAATATCATCAACTCAACGGGAGGCTAACAATCAACGTTCAACGAATTTATACTTTAATGTCTAGAACATTTAAAGTTTGGTCAAAGCTAAACAAACTGGGTCAAATTCTTCTATAATGATATCAATGGTGTTATTATAAAAAATGGTTTTCTCTCTGCAAAATTTCAAATTGGGCGCGGCGTCAGACAAGGCTGCCCCCTATCTTCTTCTATATTTATTGAACTACTATCTAATACAATACAGAAAAATAAACTTATTAAAGGAATACAACTTTATAACAATGAAAACAAACAATCTCTTTTTGCTGACGATGCTACATATATTAATGATGGATCCAAAACATCTTCGAAACTTTGATAAAAATAATAGATAACTTTGGAAAAATATCTGGCCTAAAATTAATTTAACAAAATCTACAATCTTAAGAGTCGGGAGTTTAAAATCATCATGTATTGCATACTTCGATGGTTATCAATTTCAAAACGACAGTCAGGAAGCCGAAACACTTGGAATCGTTTTTAACAAGAGCAATAGCAATGTGATTCAAAATAATCTCGTTCCAAAGCTACAAAGTTTCAAACATTGTCTCAAAAGTTGGCATTAGCGCTTCCAAAACTTATCTATCTCATGACATATTTACCTTCACCACCTAAATACATCCTTGATGACAAAAACACGTCTTTTTTAAGTTCATTTGGAACAATAAACCCGACAAGATAAAAAGGGAAGTACTTATGAACGATTTTAAAGATGGTGGCCTTAGTGTTCCAAATATTGGTATGTTAAATAAATTGATCAAAGCGTCATGGGTAAAGTGACTACTTGATAAAACAAATAGGCATCAATACAAAACTTTTTATAATGACGCTTTACATAAATTTGGAAGCAGGTTGGTTTTCGAAAGTAATCTCGTCAAAGATACAATAAACATCATTGCACAGAAATATAAATTTTTAGCTGAATTACTCTTATCATGGTTGAAATAAGCACATCTATTTAAATCAATAGTTCAAGTAAAATAATACTATGGAATAACTCCGACATAAAGGTAAATGAACAAAGTGTATACTATCACAAATGGTATGAAAAAAGTAAGATAAAACATAAATTGAAAAAGGAATCAGTCGTTAATCATGACATAGTCTCACTTGTTCAAATGGTTGAAAATACTAAGCAAAAACCGAATAAAATTCTGTATCCATTACTAATGAAAACACTTAAAGCAAACCATGGAAAAGAAGATAAATGGAATCAAATTTTAGGAACAGATTTTGAGACAAATATGTGGAATAAAATATTTACATTGCCATTAACATGCACCATTGATTCAACAAAAAGAACCTTCCAGTACAAATTCATTTATAGACTAATACCAACAAACAGATACCTATATCAATGCAAGCTCACAAACCCTAGCTTGCCAATTCTGTTCAGAATATATAGTGACAATGGAACATCTTTTTTGGGACTATAGATTTGTTCAAAATTTGTGGAACAATCTTAATAACCTATTCTTGTCAATAAATATCCCATTTAGTCTAAATATTAAAACCATAAGTTTTGGATTTTTTTCAAAAATCAAATATTAGTCGTCTCATTAATTTCTTGATTGTGCTATCAAATATGTTATATACTTTATGAAGCTTAGAGATATTACTCCAACTTTTACGGCTTTCAAACACTACATAGGTGTGCGATACAAAATCGAACATGAAATTGCATTAATGAATGACAAACTATCAGTCCACGAGCAAAAATGGCATGTATTAAAATAAAAATTACTTTTAAGCAACACCCTCTAGTTTAGTCATTTTTTTATTTCTACTTTTTTCGTAGTTTATAAATTTACTTACTTACTTTATTTACTTGTCAATATTTATTTTTTTTAGTTAAAAATTGATCTCTGCTTTTTGTGTCTTTTCTTTCTGTTTTATCATTGTGTTTAACAATATAAAAATGTCTATTTTTTCTGTATCGACACCATTCTCACTTCTTAAATAAACATTACATGATGAACACCATATGCTATACATTACGTATGTATGTGATCAATTGTGTTGTGTAATGTGGAATATTTAATAATAAAAAAACAATCAACGTTCGATGCAGCGGAAAGGTCATCACTATCCAAGGGGGGTCTACTTTATAGTTATCAAGCCAAAGCAAATGCCATCAAAGCGTAAGGGGAGGCTACTACACAGTGATCAAGCCAAAGCAAATGTCATCAACACGTGAGGGAGGCTACTATACACTGGTGAAGCAAAGGCCAATAGCATCAACATGTAAGGCAGGCCACTATACATTGATCAAGCCAAAGCAAATGTCATCAACCCGTGAGGGAGGCCACTATACACTGGTGAAGCAAAGGCCAATAGCATCAACATGTAAGAGGAGGCTACTGTACAGTAATCTCGACAATGCCATCGTCACAAACACGTAATCGGAAACTGCTATACAGTTATCATGGCAATTTTCAAACACCTCACACGTAATAGTGGTTATTATACAGTGATCAAGGCAATGTCAATGATACCAGGAAGTAAAGGGAGGCAACAATACAATGATTAAGACAATGTCAATGCTACCAGGACGTAAAGGGAGGCTACAATACAGTGATCAAGGCAATGTCAATGCTAACAGGACGTAAAGGGAGGCTACAATACAGTGATCAAGGCAATGTCAATGCTACCAGGACGTAAAGGGAGGCTACAATACAGTGATCAAGGCAATGCCAATGCTAACAGGACGTAAAGGGAGGCTACCAAACAGTGGTCAAAGCAATGCCAATGATACCAGGACGTAAAGAGAGGCTACAATACAGTGATCAAGGCAATGTCAATGCTACCAGGACGTAAAGAGAGGCTACAATACAGTGATCAAGGCAATGTCAATGCTACCAGGACGTAAAGGGAGGCTACAATACAATGATCAAGGCAATGCCAATGCTAACAGGACGTAAAGAGAGACTTCAATACAATGATAAAGGCAATGCCAATGCTACCAGGACGTAAAGGGAGGCTACAATACAATGATCAAGGCAATGTCAATGCTACCAGGACGTAAAGGGAGGCTACAACACAGTGATCAAGGCAATGTCAATGATACCAGGACGTAAAGAGAGGCAAAACTACAGTGATCAAGGCAATGTCAATGCTACCAGGGCGTAAAGGGAGGCAACAATACAGTGATCAAGGCAATGTCAATGCTACCAGGACGTAAAGGGAGGCTACAATACAGTGGTCAAGGCAATGTCAATGCTATCAGGACGTAAAGGGAGACTACAATACAGTGATTAAGGCAATGCCAATGCCACCAGGACGTTAAAGGGAGGCTACAATACAATGTTCAAGGCAATGTCAATGATACCAGGACGTAAATGAAGGCTACAATACAGTGATCAAAGCAATGTCAATGCTACCAGGACGTAAAGGGAGGCTACAATACAATGATCAAGGCAATGTCACTGCTACCAGGACGTAAAAGGAGGCTACAATCCAGTGCTCAAGGCAATGCCAATGCTACCAGGACGAAAAGGGGGGCGACAATACAGTTAGCAAGGCAATGCCAATCCTACCAGGACGTAAAGGGAGGCTACAATACAATGATCAAGGCAATGTCAATGATACCAGGACGTAAAGGGAGGCAACAATAAAGTGATCAAGGCAATGTCAACGCTACTAGGAGGTAAAGGGAGGCTACAATACAATGATCAAGGCAATGCCAATCCTACCAGGACGTAAAGGGAGGCTACAATACAGTGATCAAAGCAATGCCAATGATACCAGGACGTAAAGAGAGGCTACACTACAGCGATCAAGGCAATGCCAATGCTACCAGGACGTAAAGGGAGGCTACAATACAGTGATCAAGGCAATGCCAATGATACCAGGACGTAAAGAGAGGCTACAATACAGTGATCAAGGCAATGCCAATGGTACCAGGACATAGAGAGAGGCTACAATACAGTGATCAAAGCAATACCAATGCTACCAGGACGTAAAGGGAGGCTACAATACAGTGATCAAGGCAATGCCAATGCTACCAGGACGTAAAGGGAGGCTACAATACAGTGATCAAGGCAATGTCAATGCTACCAGGACGTAAAGGGAGGCTACAATACAATGATCAAGGCAATGTCAATGATACAAGGACGTAAAGGGAGGCTACAACACAGTGATCAAGGCAATGCCAATTCTACCAGGACGTAAAGGGAGGCTACAAAACAATTATCAAGGCAATGTCAATGATACCAGGACGTAAAGGGAGGCTACAATACAGTGATCAAGGCAATGTCAATGCTAACAGGACGTAAAGGGAGGCTACCAAACAGTGGTCAAAGCAATGCCAATGATACCAGGACGTAAAGAGAGGCAACAATACAGTGATCAAGGCAATGTCAATGCTACCAGGACGTAAAGAGAGGCTACAATACAGTGATCAAGGCAATGTCAATGCTACCAGGACGTAAAGGGAGGCTACAATACAGTGATCAAGGCAATGCCAATGCTACCAGGACGTAAAGAGAGACTTCAATACAGTGATAAAGGCAATGCCAATGCTACCAGGACGTAAAGGGAGGCTACAATACAATGATCAAGGCAATGCTAATGCTACCAGGACGTAAAGGGAGGCTACAATACAGTGATCAAGGCAATGTCAATGCTACCAGGACGTAAAGGGAGGCTACAATACAATGATCATGGCAATGTCAATGCTACCAGGACGTAAAGGGAGGCTACAATTCAGTGATCAAGGCAATGTCAATGCTACCAGGGCGTAAAGGGAGGCAACAATACAGTGATCAAGGCAATGTCAATGCTACCAGGACGTAAAGGGAGGCTACAATACAGTGGTCAAGTCAATGTCAATGCTACCAGGACGTAAAGGGAGACTACAATACAGTGATTAAGGCAATGCCAATGCCACCTGGACGTTAAAGGGAGGCTACAATACAATGATCAAGGCAATGTCAATGCTACCAGGACGTAAAGGGAGGCTACAATACAGTGATCAAGGCAATGTCAATGGTACCAGGACGTTAAAGGAGGCTACAATTCAATGATCAAGGCAATGTCAATGCTACCAGGACGTAAAGGGAGGCTACAACACAGTGATCAAGGCAATGTCAATGATACCAGGACGTAAAGAGAGGCAAAACTACAGTGATCAAGGCAATGTCAATGCTACCAGGGCGTAAAGGGAGGCAACAATACAGTGATCAAGGCAATGTCAATGCTACCAGGACGTAAAGGGAGGCTACAATACAGTGGTCAAGGCAATGTCAATGCTACCAGGAGGTAAAGGGAGGCTACAATACAATGATCAAGGCAATGCCAATCCTACCAGGACGTAAAGGGAAGCTACAATACAGTGATCAAGGCAATGTCAATGATACCAAGACGTAAAGAGAGGCTACAATACAATGATCAAGGCAATGCCAATGCTACCATGACGTAAAGGGAGGCTACAATACATGATCAAGGCAATGCCAATGATACCAGGACGTAAAGAGAGGCTACAATACAGTGATCAAGGCAATGCCAATGGTACCAGGACATAGAGAGAGGCTACAATAAAGTGATCAAAGCAATACCAATGCTACCAGGACGTACAGGGAGGCTACAATACAGTGATCAAAGCAATGTCAATGCTACCAGGACGTAAAGGGAGGCTACAATACAGTGATCAAGGCAATGTCAATGCTACCAGGACGTAAAGGGAGGCTACAATACAATGATCAAGGCAATGTCAATGATACCAGGACGTAAAGGGAGGCTACAATACAGTGATCAAGGCAATGTCAATGATACCAGGACGTAAATGGAGGCTACAATACAGTGATCAAGGCAATGCCAATGATACCAGGACGTAAAGGGAGGCTACAATACAGTGATCAAGGCAATGTCAATGCTACCAGGACGTAAAGGGAGGCTACAATACAATGATCAAGGCAATGTCAATGATACAAGGACGTAAAGGGAGGCTACAACACAGTGATCAAGGCAATGCCAATTCTACCAGGACGTAAACGGAGGCTACAATACAATGATCAAGGCAATGTCAATGATACCAGGACGTAAAGGGAGGCTACAATACAGTGATCAAGGCAATGTCAATGCTACCAGGACGTACAGGGAGGCTACAATACAGTGATCAAGGCAATGCCAATGCTACCAGGACGTAAAGAGCGGCTACAATACAGTGATCAAGGCAATGTCAATGTTACCAGGACGTAAAGGGAGGCTACAATACAATGATCAAGGCAATGTCAATGATACCAGGACGTAAAGGGAGGCTACAACACAGTGATCCAGGCAATGTCAATGATACCAGGACGTAAAGAGAGGCAACACTACAGTGATCAAGGCATTGTCAATGCTACCAGGACGTAAAGGGAGGCTACAATTCAATGATCAAGGCAATGTCAATGATACCAGGACGTAAAGAGAGGCTAAAATACAGTGAACAAGGCAATGTCAATGCTACCAGGACGTAAAGGGATGCTACTTTACAGTGGTCAAGGCAATGTCAATGATACCAGGACGTAAAGAGAGGCTACAATACAGTTGTCAAGGCAATGTCAATGCTGTCAGGACGTAAAGGGAGGCAACAATACAGTTATCAAGGCAATGTCAATGCTACCAGGACGTAAAGGGAGGCTACAAAACAGTGGTCAAGGCAATGTCGATGATACCAGGACGTAAAGAGAGGCTACAATACAGTGATCAAAGCAATGCCAATGCTACCAGGACATAAAGAGAGGCTACAATACAGTGATCAAAGCAATGCCAATGCTACCAGGACGTAAAGGGAGGCTGCAATACAGTGATCAAAGCAATGCAAATGCTACCAGGACGTAAAGAGAGGCTACATTACAGTGATCAAAGCAATGCCTATGATACCAGGACGTAAAGAGAGGCTACAATACAGTGATCAAAGCAATGCCAATGCTACCAGGACGTAAAGGGAGGCTACAATCCAGTGATTAAGGCAATGCCAATGCTACCAGGACGCGTAAAGAGAAGCTACAATACAGTGAACAAGGCAATGCCAATGCTACCAGGACGTAAAGAGAGGCTACAATACAGTGATCAAAGCAATGCCAATGCTACTAGGACTTAAAGGGAGGCTACAGTACAGTGATCAAAACAATGTCAATGCTACCAGGACGTAAAGGGAGGCTACAATACAGTGATCAAGGCAATGCCAATGCTACCAGGACGTAAAGGGAGGCTACAATATAGTGATCCAGGCAATGTCAATGCTACCAGGACGTAAAGGGAGGCTACAATACAGTGATCAAAGCAATGCCAATGCTACCAGGACGTAAAGGGAGGTTACAATACAGTGATCAATGCAGTGTCAATGTAACAAACACGTCAGCGGAAATTACTCTACAGTATCATGGCAAAGTTTATGTTGTGCACACGTAAGGTATTGATACTATACAGTGATCATTGCACATCAAATGTTACTAAGATGTGAGTGGTAGCTACTATACATTGATGAAGCCAATACCAACATGTAAGGAAGGCTACTTCAGGGTGATCGTTGCAAAGTCAATTTTATCAGGATACTTGTTCAGTTAGCATCTCCTTTAAAAGTATACGTTAGGATTGACTTTAAGAACCAGGTAAAACTTTTACAAAATACATGCTTTACCAGTTTTAACGATTGCTGAACAAACTTTTGGTTGGTTTTATCAGTGAAGCTTGATGTGATAATATCATCAGATCGATAATCAGCAATTGGTTTGGCTTTCAACGTGATGATCAGGCTTTACAGTATGATAGGTATGAAATACATTTTATGCTCTCTGAATAATGCTCACCGACTGGGGACCGTATTTTCTCTTCATCACACGAGTGGCACTTGACTGGATTGTATCGCCAGTTCCACAAACAACCAACGCATATCTGTATTTTGGAAACACAGAATCGATCATGTGTTAGCTTGTCGAAAGTCTTCTCTGAAATAAATATTATAAAAACAAGTGTATGAGTTTCTTTATTCGTTTTCCCGCTTACATGTGATATACATTTGCATCATTCAATAAAGAAAATATGTTGTCACATTCTACTACTTCTACTATTTCATGTGGAGTTCCTCAGGGTTCCATACTAGGCCCTCTTTTATTTTTGATTTATGTTAACGATATTTCAGCCGTGGTTTAAAACAAGCTCTTGTTATTCGCTGATAGTAAAAGTTGTTTCAGGTAAATGTAAGTTTTCTGTGGAAACGTCAATGAAAAATGACCATTTGTTTAGGATCTAGATGCAAGGTCTCACATTGGCCCAGAACACTTTAAATTACTCAACTGGTTACCTGTATACAAACGTGTAGACCAGATTATTTTGGGTATTGTCTTTAGAATAAAAAAGGGCATAGCCACGGACTATATGGGAGACAATTTTATCTCCCAAGATACTGTACACTAACATAGGACAAGGTTATGCCAGAAAGGGGCTTATGCTGTTCCAGAGGTCAAAGTCCTTCTTCTTTTCTGGCATTTCCTTATGGAACAAGTTGCCATCTTCTATCGCACAGCCTAAGAAATTACCTGTTTTTAAATTGCTAGTAAAGAATCTTTTTTATAGATAATTTGGCATAATTAGTTATGCTATTAAACAGTTTTTTTTCATTTATTTATTCAAAGATATTCAGTAAAGGAACTATTTTAACCTAACCTCGCATTTTATGAGTAATACATACTGTCATATTCATTCTGTAATGTGATATTTATATATAACTTTATCAACTATAACTTTATTTTACTAAATTATGTGATACAACTACGGCAATATTTATTTTAATGCATAAATACTTACTTTCAATATATTTATGCAATTTCGATTACAGCTATATAATACTTAAATATGCAATGCCTCCCTATGCCATGCCACCAAAACAAAGGACCACAATGGAAATAAGAGTTTTCTCTTGTTTGTGTCATCCTTGGTTCGGTGTGCCTGTCATGGCTATGGATAATATCATGTATGTATAATGTTATTTACTATACATGTTGTTTATTTTAAATGTCCATGTATGGGCATTCCTTACTGAAATAAATCTATCTATCTATCTATGTCATAAAATGTGTACGTTAATATTTACTACCATGTATAATACGTTACTTTTTTGTTTGCTGGTTATTGACCGACCATGTGAAGTACGTTACTTAATGTTTATATTCTTATTCATGCACCGTTTATACAACGTTACTTTTTTCTTTTCTTGATATCAACTAGCCATGTAAAACACGTAATTTAATTTTAATTTGCTGATTAATCATCGACAATCCGTGCAAAAAGCGTTACTTTTTTGTTTAGTAACTATTGATCATCCATATCAAATATGTTACTATCTTTTCTGGGTTTGCTAGTTATCCATGTACAATACGTAAGAAGAATCCCTCATTTTGGTACGCGGTATTAAGGAGTTTTGTTAATGTAGTACTCATAATTTTGGTAGGTTGTATGCGGTACGCAGAACCTCACCAGTTTTTTTATGCGCAGACTTTTTTTTAACAACAATTAATTTTACTTGACACGCAGTATCTCGGGAAACCAATTTAGGTGTAATTGAGAACTATTTGCCTTAGAGTCAATTTATCGAAATATTGAGGTCGGTTTTACAAAAGGCTGGTCACAAGTCGCCAAATGCATGGAAAATGTGCCGTAATTTAGAATATAACACTCAATCATGAAAAGAAAAGATAGCTATACCATACCAGGCTTATTTACGCAGCAAATCTCACACTTGTCTTTTTTTTTTCCATCGTCTTGCGATGGGGTCCACCAGTTGATATCCTCTCCTCTAAGACCCGACTGGAAATGTATTTTAACTATATAAACGTACCTTAGATGCATCTGTTGATGACATTTAATATTTGCTGAGTGATAACATTGCTGCTGAAAATACATGCTGTCAGTGCTTAACAATCACGGACTTTGGATAATTATATGTAAATTAACGAAAAGATGCGGCAATCTGAAATTGATTACTTTCATCCAAACCAGATACAAGATAGGGTGGTTAAAATTATCAAAATAACTAAACCTTAATGGGTTTTTTTTCGTTACATGTTGTTAACACTGAGTAAGTTTTATAAATGTTTACTACCTATTACAGAGTTGAGCTATGGACATGTAACATGCATGCGTTACAATTACTAGCCCACCCCTCTTAACAAGAAGGTCAGCACCAATTCCAGTCGTGCTACTGGATCAAACTTTCTCTATAATCAAGCCGACGGTTCGAACCTAATATGAAAAAGATGAATACCAAAGCGTCATTTGAATATGTACAATATTCTTACCTCCAATTCTTTTTTTATGTCTGTCATCGTAACAGCCTGAAAAAGTCAGAATAAAAACGTTCTAAACTTGTGGAACCTTGTAAATTATACATATATTCCTTCGGGACGATGTCATTTACAATTAACAAAAACTTTGTTAGGATTTACAAAGATTAAATTTTATAAATACTTTAACGAGAGACAATCAAGAAAACAATTACCAAAAATGAAACAAGAGCTGTCACAGAGACAGCGCGCTCGCCCATTCAGCCGCTTTTCAGTGTAAGGATTGAAAAGTTTTGGCGAAACATGCATGGATCACTGTTAGATTAGATTTCAATGCAATACATGATGTGCTGAGATATTAACATAAATGTAGTTACATGCAAAAATTTAACCAGAGTTTTGAAGTGTAATAATAAAGGGCCATTATTTGCAAAATACAGTGAACTAACTTGGTTATTCAATTAGGTTGGGTGGTTGAATACCATTGTATAAAGTGTCAATGCAATACATTAAGTTGTTGCTGAGATATTATCCTATGTATGCTTACATGCAAGACCTAAACAAGACTTTCTAAGTCGCGTAATATAGGGGCAAAAATTATATAATATGAAAGATAGAGTTATCTTACATGATTAAATAAGAAGGCTAAATGGTTGGGAGCCTGTGTGTAAAGTTTCAATGCAATACATGATGTATTCGCTGAGGTATTGACTTGAAAGTGGTTACATGCCAAACCTTAACCAGAGTTTCTAAGTCGAATACAAAAGGGCAATTATTTTGCATTAAATGCAAACTTGAGTTATCTAACTTGATTGATTTAGTAGGTTGGATGGTTGAGTACCAGTGTATAAGGCCTCAATGCAATTCCTCAAGTAATTGCTAAGATATTAACCTATGGCTCTTTACACGCAAAACCTTAACCAGAATTTCTAAAGCTAATAATAAAGGGCACTTATTTGCATTAAATGAAACTAGAGTTTATCTAACTTGGTTAATTAAGTAGGTTTGATGGTTAAGTACCATTGTATCGAGACTCAATGCAATACCTCAAGTAGTTGTTGAGATATTAACCAATGTGTGCTTGCATGCAAAGCCTTAACCAATTTTCTAAGTCGAATAATAAAGGCCCATTATTTGCATTAAATGCAAACTAGAGATATCTAATTTGGCTAATTAAGTAGGTTGAATGGTTGAGTACCATTGTATAAAGTCTCAATTTCTCAATGCAATACCTCAAGTAGTTGCAGAGATATTTACCTATGTGTGCTCCTTAACCAAGGGGTGACGCCGACGCCGACGCTTGGGTGAGTAGTATAGCTCTCCTTATTCTTCAAATAGCCGAGCTAAAAACTCATACTCAATCTATATATGCATATAATAAACGTTTCGATTAGTAAGCTGGAATGTTCAGGCAGTTCGATGTGGATTTAAACTAGTTTCTAAATACTCAAGCTGACACTTGTCCGACCCTTATCTAAAACCACCCTACTTTTTCAACATTTGCTCTTGAACTTCTCGTTCTATGTTTGTTGAGTAAATTGAATTGTAGAAATGCTTACGGACAGGGAGCTATATTTCGTATCATCAATTATTCAAAGAAAATGAGGGATCGGTGTGAGGACTTCATATTTACCCTTTGTATATGTGCAAGAATATCTGAAGCTGCTTTCTTCCTACTTTGTTGAAGGGCTTCCTGTGCCACTACAAGTTAAGCAAAACGTATTCAAGTAGTAGTATTAGTTATAGTAGTAGAAGTACTAAAAGTAGTAGTAGTAGAAGTAGTAGTAGTAATAGTAGTAGTAGTAAAAACAGTAGAAGTAGTAGTAGTAGTAGTAGTAGTAGTAGTAGTAGTAGTAGTAGTAGTAGTAGTAGTAGTAGTAGTAGTAGTAGTAGTAGTAGTAGTAGTAGTAGTAGAAGTATTGTAGTAGAAGTAGATGTAGAAGTAGAAGTAGTTGTAGTAGTAGAATTAGTAGAAGAAGTGGTAGTAGTAGTAGTAGTGGTAGTAGTAGTAGTAGTAGTAGTAGTAGTAGTAGTAGTAGTAGTAGTAGTAGTAGTAGTAGTAGTAATAGTAGTAGTAGTAGTAGTAGTAGTAGTAGTAGAAGTAGTAATAGTAGTAATAGTAGTAGTAGTAGTAGTAGTAGTAGTAGTAGTAGTAGTAGTAGTAGTAGTAGTAGTAGTAGTAGTAGTAGTAGTAGTAGTAGTAGTAGTAGTAGTAGTAGTAGTAGTAGTAGTAGTAATAGTAGTAGTAGTAATAGTTGTAGTAGTAATAGTAGTAGTAGTAGTAGTAGTAGTAGTAGTAGTAGTAGTAGTAGTAGTAGTAGTAGTAGTAGTAGTAGTAGTAGTAGTAGCAGCAGCAGCAGCAGCAGCAGCAGCAGCAGCAGCAGCAGCAGCAGTAGTAGTAGTAGTAGTAGTAGTAGTAGTGGTAGTAGAATTAGTAGAAGTAGTAGAATTAGTAGAAGAAGTGGAAGTAGTAGTAGTAGTAGTAGTAGTAGTAGTAGTAGTAGTAGTGGTAGTGGTAGTGGTAGTGGTAGTGGTAGTGGTAGTAGTAGTAGTAGTATAAATAGTAGTTCACTTTATTATTTCACTGATAAACTCTATATCAAAAGGCATGATTTATATAGATAAGCGGACCATACTTTCTTTGAAGGTTTGCACATCTTTGTTTTTGTCCTCTTGAAACTGTTCCTCCCCAACTCCTCCTTCGACTGATTTTGGTGCAAGAAATAGCAATCGGGCGTTCTTCTGCTCATCCAATAATACGTTTTGCATGCAAATGTTGCCATGGGATACAGGTTTTCTGAATAATTAAATGTCTTTTTAGATGTATTTTGGAGACATTCACTCGATTTTAATGACCTTGAGAACACGGCAAGTCCTTTTAGCGCGCTTTACACTCGGTAGTCCGTAAATAAGTGTCACAATCTGGTATGAGGATTGTCTACTTCTAAACAATTACATGTCACATACAGTTATTTAAAAATCAAAACATGTGGCATGGTTGAATAACCTTAACGCTTGTATTATGTTATATTGGCATAAATACACATCTAATACAAATACAAAGCATATGAGACGTACCATTGCATGTACGATAAGACTACATTAAGATTGTACAAATTAAAGTATTTTAGTACAGTTTTGCTTGTGTAAAGTATAAACACGCTATTAAAGTTTTGAATGATGTTGCATGCATAAGTTTTTCACTGACCTTTCACATTTTGGTGGCTGATGAAGATATTCAATGGCCCGGCATATTTGGTAAAGTATTCGTAACTTATCCTTCCATTCTAACGTTTGCGGTCTTTCAAGTGCTATTTCCGGTTTTCTCTCAGATGGTATTTCCGTTTCGATCGTTGCTGTTTTATCTCTTTCTTTCTGTATTACTTCATCTAGGGTCCCCCCTCCGAAATATGGTGCAACGAAGCTAACAGTCCTAATAATAAAAGTGTACGCTATAAATATATAATAATCATCCTGATCGTTACACTTTTATCACGAAATGTCTTGGATTTACTTCTGAAACGTTTATGTTATTCTTTACAATGCCTCACACGTTATTTTGACAAAATACTTCAGTTCTCAAGTTTGAAAAGTATATAACACTTATATACTCGTTTCATTTTCCCGTACGATAGCATATTCGTGAGTTTTGAAATGAGTTTAATTAATATAATAAACAAAGTCATTTAACACCACTTGGGTGTTCCGCATTGCTCTGCATACACAAAGTTTGGAATACAACTAAAGGATGCAGTGAGCGTATTATCAAGTTAAAAATAAATAATGTATGCTTTTCATTGTTCCTCTAATAACTACGGGTTTGACTGTTTTTGAGACAGTTTCCGTCCAAAGATTTTCAAGACAGCATAAAGTATTAACCATTTATGTAGTAGGCCACTTGGGGAACTATTAACAAGATAAAGTATAGCACATGGTACTGTTCATTCTTGTAGTAGGCCACTTGGGGAACAATTAAAAAGATAAAGTATAACACATGGTAATCTTCATTTCCGTAGTAGGCCACTTTGGAGAACTATTACCAAGATAAAGTATAGCACATGGTACTGTTCATTCTTGTAGTAGGCCACTTGGGGAACCTTTTTACAAGATAAAGTATAGCACATGGTACTGTTCAGTTCTGTAGTAAGCCTCTTGGGGAACGATTTACAAGATACAATATAGCAAATATTACTGTTCAGTTATGTAGAAGGCCACTTGGGGAACGATTTACAATAAACAATATATAACAAATATTACTGTTCATTTCTGTAGTAATCCACTTGGGGAACTATTTACAAGATAAAATATAGCAAATATTACTGTTCATTTCTGTAGTAATCTACTTTGGGGACGATTTACAAGATACAATATAACAAATATCACTGTTCATTTCTGTAGTAATCCGATTGGGGAACAACTTACACGATAATGTATAGCACATGGTACTGTTCATTTATGTAGAAGGCCACTTGGGGAACGATTTACAAGATACAAAATAACAAATATTACTGTTCATTTATGTAGAAGGCCACTTTGGGGACGATGTACAATATATAATATAGCAAATATTACTGTTTATTTATGTAGTAGGCCACTTGGGGAACAATTGCGTAATGTAGAATTATCTGTTCCAGGTTATTCTGAAATACATATACATCGCTATTGTTAAGTTATGTAACATGTATCAAATACTAGTTCAGATATTCCTTTACTACAAATACTAAATAAACATTTATATCACAAGACAAAACAGATCGTGAGACCAATGCAGGGAACGATTTGCAGCCATCTCAGTGATATTTAAGTTCATTCCATATAGTGCATGTGCTGTAATTTTTGTGAATATTTTAATTCACAATTGCAAAAACAAATCCAAACTGAGTAAACATCAGAATTAAATTTCAATTCCGTCTTTC